>NW_027528611.1:2311182-2343452 GCF_008692635.1 Crocuta crocuta | reverse complement strand
CTGAGCCCTGCCCCAGGGGCTGGCAGCCCCTCTCACTACTTCTCCTTTTGGTTTCACTTCAGTTCTGGGAAAAAGGCATGGTTTTAACGAACCATTCATCCCAAGCCTGGTCCTGGGCGTCAGAGGCCGGCCCGGCTTCCGGGAGGTGGGGCAGGGGGCCCAGGACCACGGCGACACGCTGCTCGGTCGTCTGGTGGGTGAACACTTGAAGGCTCTAAACAATGATTTTTCCTCACAGCCTCAGTTGTCCTGTAACTGATGTGCAGTTGGCGCTGTTGGGAACCCAGAGGTCCTCATGGGTCCCTCACGGGACAGCCCCTCCCTGTCCCCAAAGGCCGTCTCCTCACCCTCATGAGGGCGTCACCCCCAATCCTGGTCTGCGTTCCTGCCTTAGCAAGCAAGGCTGAGCCAAGCACGTAACTCAGGGACCCCTTTGCCCTCCCCCAGGCACAGGCCTCTGCAGTCAGCCTTGCCCCCGAGCCCCCCGACCCCCTCTCGGCTCACCGTGATCAGAAAGCCCACAGCCCCACCACACAGCCAGGCCCTCCAGAAACGGGGCAAACAGGGCAGACGCCCATAGGATCCTTTTTTTTTTTTAAGTTTATTTATTTAGATGGGGCGCCTGGGTGACTCAGTCGGTTAAGCGGCAGACTTCAGTTCAGGTCACGATCTCACCGTTCATGGGGTTGAGCCCCTCATATAGGGCTCAGTGCTGACAGCGCCGAGCCTGGAGTCTGCTTTGGCTTCTGTGTGTGTCTCTCTCTGCCCCTCCCCTACTTGTGCACACACACTCTCTCTCTCTCTCAAAAATAAGTAAACAAATATTTTTTTAAAAAATTTTTTAAGTTTATTCATTTTAAGAGAGAGAGCACGCCTGAGCAGGGGAAGGGCAGAGAGGGAACCCCAAGCAGGCTCCATGCTGTCAACACAAAGCCCAACTCGGGTCTCAATCCTGAACCGTGAGATCAGACCTGCACCAAGATCAAGAGTGGGACACTCAGCTGACTGAGCCACCCAGGCGCCCCGGATCTGCCCCCCCCAAGTAGAATTCACCAGTGCCACTTTGTCCCCCACTGTCTCCGGTGGGCATGCTTCTCACTGAACCTCTCCCTGGGAACAAAGTCTTCTGTGTGACCTTCCCGGGGGCAGGGCCACACTCTCTGTATGCCACCAGCATCCCTTCCCATATCAGCAATGAACTCACAGGGATTTCAGAATTTTAAAAAATTCAGTTCATGATTAAAACACTTTTAAAATATGCACATTCTGATTCAGAATGACATACTTTTTAATTTTTTAAATAATTTTTTAATGTTTTATTTATTTCTGAGAGAGAGAGAGAGACTGCATGAGCAGGGGAGGGTCAGAGAGAGAGGGACATACAGAATCCGAAGCAGGCTCCAGGCTCTGAGCTGTCATCACAGAGCCCAACGTGGGGCTCAAACCCATGAACCCTGAGATCATGACCTGAGCCGAAGTCGGACACTTAACCGACTGAGCCCCTATAATTTTTATGCTTATTTTTGAGAGAGAGAGGGAGACAGAGTGTGAGTGGGGGAAGGGCAGAGAGAAGGGGAGACATAGAATCCGAAACAGGCTCCAGGCTCTGAGCTGTCAGCACAGAGCCCGACATGGGGCTCGAACTCACGGACTGTGAGATCGTGACCTGAGCCAAAGTCAGATTCTTAACCAACCGAGCCACCCAGGCGTCCCCAGAACACCATACTTATATATACATTTATTTATTTATTTGGGGGAGAGCGCAAGCAGGAGAGGAGAGGAGAGAGGGGGACAGAGGATCTCCACCCAAATCTTGGAGCTATCCCAGCAGCAGCTTAGCTCAGAAGTTCCCCTGAGTGGCCGTGCCAGCACAGAGGAGGGGACCCGGAGCCAGGAGCACCTTCACGTTTACCCCCAGATGCTGGACAGTTTGGGGTATCAAGACCTTACGCTGCAAATGTGTATGTTTTCTGTTCATCTCCATAAAACTTCAGAGGGAACACTTGGGTAGAAAATGTGGGTTAACCTCACGGGGAGGGACCAGAGGAAGAAGCCAAGAAGGGTCATCACTGCCAGGCTCCTCCACGAGATAGACAATGGGTCACCAGCATCAAGATGCCCAAGACGCAGCAGGGTCACCAGGATTGAAGGAAATGCTAAATGTCGTCACCTTAAGTGTTACACGTCAATCTCACCTCAGTAAAGCCAGGGGGTGTGGAATTTCCTTGCGAGGGAAAAAGACTTATTGCCAAGAATCCACGTGGCAGAGAAGATGGAGAATAATGGAGCCCGTGCTCCTGTGTTGGTGCTGTAAGTGGCTTGACTAGATGGAGCCAGTGACTTGTGTCATTTATTTCAATAATGAACGTCTTAACATACTCACTTTTTAAATAAATTATTTATTTACTGTTGGTTTTAATACTATCTGGCAAAAAAAAAGAAAAGACAGACATGACTGGCTACTTTTTCAAATCATGAGGATATATTTCCTGCTTTGTAAAATGATTTATGAGGAAGTCCATGTTGACACGTTTCCAGTGACCCGCCACTTTTCAAGATTCTATGTAAAAAATGGATGTAAACCCAGAGTCTCCCCTGATGCCAAGGACACAGCAAGTGATCAATTAATGCTGGTGGAGGGAAGGGCTGAATGAATCCTCAAGTCCTGGCACCGAGGTGTGTATCTCAGACCAGGCCTGATGCGCCTGGGGAGATGGGGGAAGGGTGGAGCTCCCCCACCCAGGGCTTGGGGGGGGGTGGTAGACTCTGCCCGAGCCCAGGCCCCAGTGGCCAGTGATCTCAGTCCTGGGCGAGACTCCTCACCCTGGGTGAAGACATAATCACTGGGATGTGCAGCTGGTAACAGCCATTAGCAAACACAGCAGGCAATTGCTGAAGTAATCTATGAGAATACGTTAGGAGTCAGCTGGCTGGGCTGGGCTGTGTGTCCTTGAGCAAGTCACTCCCCCTCTCTGGCCTCAGTTGCCTCATGAATAAAGGGAGAGTCTGAGACCTGGGTGTCACGATCTCACGGTCAGTGAGTTCGAGCCCCGCATTGGGCTCTGTGCTGACAGCTCAGAGCCTGGAGCCTGCTTCTGATTCTGTCTCCCTCTCTCTCTGCCCCTCCCCTGCTCATGCTCTGTCTCTCTCTGTGTCTCAATAATAACTAAATGTTAAAAAATAATAATAATTAAAAAGAAAGAAAGGAAGGAAGGAAGGAAGGAAGGAAGGAAGGAAGGAAGGAAGGAAGGAAGGAAGAAAGAAAGGGTCTGGACACGCTGATTGTAACAGTGTTTCCCAGCCTGGTTGTGTAGTTCTGGGTTAAAGAGGATGAGGAACGCTATGGGGCACGGGTTCATCCCGGAACAAAGTCGAGGAAATGCAACAGTCTGAAGGAAGGTGACAGTGGCCAAGGATTTTCCTATGGAACCTTTTGGCCAAGGCCACCCGCCCGCTGGCCTCCGCTGTGGATTGGTCGAGGGCCCTGGGGCGGGACTAAGTCGGGACATGAGCCCCGCTCACAAGCGGTCACGGCTTTGAGGACCAAAGTCTGAGAATCCTTATCAGCTTCTGCACGGTGATTCAAAGCCAGTTCAGGCTCAGCCAGAGGGGGATTTCCTGACCTGCTGGGGGCAGGAGGCAGAAGCGGTTTCCTCCTTCCAAGAAAGAAGATGTGACTACGAGAGGTTCTGTTTTCAATGAAGTGAAAACACCCTCTTCCCTTTCTCCCCCAGACCTTACTGGAGGGGTCGCAGGGCAGAGGCTCTGACCACCTCGGGAGACCCCACCCAGTCCTGGGGTGGTGAGGGGGTGTTCAGAGCACAGAGAAGCTGAACCGACAGCACAGAGGCATTTTCCTGCTTTAGAGCAGCTTTGGGTACGCACAGTCCTCTTGGCTAACACGGATTAAGTGCTCCTTCCAGAGCAGGCGCCCACTAAGCATGTGGCAAACTATGCCTTGGGAAGATTTCTTGCAAATCCTGAGAGGCTGGGGTAGAACCAGCTTCTGCATCTTGTGGGTGAGAGGCCTGAGGCTCCAGAGAAGTGAAACAACTTGCCCAAGGTCACAAGGCAGGTGCGGGAACAGGAGCATAGGAAACCACAGGTGGGGAGGGAGAGGCCATCTTCCCTGGGTCATTGCCACAGAAGCACCAAGGCACTGAAAACTCAGGAAACGGGGGCAGGGCCGGGTGAAATGGACCCTTCAACAGAGACGCTGAGGGCGGAAGGGTAGGGCCACGGCCTCTGCTTGAGAAGTGCCCGATACATTCAGAGTCACTAAAACAAACCAGCCCGTTTTGGCACTGGGTTTGGGAGAGACATCCTAGGGCTGCAAGCCCCTGCCTCCATTCCCCCATCTTTAAACTTCAAGGGTTTGGAGTGTGAATTGAACGAGATAAATTATAGGAAAGACCCTTAGCACCAGGCCTGGCACATAGTAAACACTTAAATGTCAGGTACCGTTATTATTATTATTCTTAAGACTGGCGAAACAGTACTCCTTTTTCCCACGCGGCATCAGCCCCCCGAGGGTGGGTTCTCATGAGCTCGTCCCTTTCACAAATGAGAAAAGCTAAGGTCCAGTAAGGGACCCCTGCTTCCTTCTTCTGTAAGTTGAAGGAATTGGGCCGGATGCTCTCATTCCCAAGCTGGGCAGGCAGCAAGGGGCAGGGAAGAGAGGGGGATCACTCCCTGCACCCCACTGAGCCCCAGGGCTGCCCTACCTAAGAGCGATGCCCCCCACAATGTCCTGAATGTGAGGCCTCCCTGTTCCCAGCCTCCCCACATACCCTGGCAGCTTGGAGGTCAGAGACAACAGCTGTGATCTGTGGAGTGCAAAGCCAGCTGGGGGCCCCTGGTGCCCTGGGAGGGAGGAGGAGGCCACCATGCAGCTAGCTGCCTTCCCAGGAGACTCCATCGGTGCCCAGAATCCACCTGCCCCTCACGGAGAGACTTCCAGCATCTCCTCCTGGAAATCCATCCTGCCCTGCTCCGGGCTCTCTCGTTGCTCCTTGCCCTTGACGACCTTCCTGGGCGTCTTCAGAAATCTGGAATTCAGGCCCCCGCAGCAAATCAGCCCCTGCCCTAGGCTCAGAGAGTTTCCAGCCCACCCACCCCCTGCCTTGCTTCCCCTTTTCACCTCGGCCCCCAGGCTACTCACCTGAACAGTAGCTTCTGCCCAGGTTCTTTCTTAATGATGTTCAGCTTATAGTAGTGGCGCAGGGCACGTGACATCTTCTCGTAGGTCATGTTCACCCGGTTCTGGAAGGCAAAGCAGTCCCACATCACCGTCCCCTCCCTACCCCGCTCCTTCCAGGCCTTGGCTTCCACACGTGCAAAGGAGCAGGTTGACCTGGGTGGTTTCTTAAGCCCCTTGGCCCAGGGTTCTGGAGAGTTCTCTTGAGTTTGGAAGGAGAAAGGCGGGAGAAGGTTGGAGGAGAAATAATGACTGCTACCTACGGGGCAGGAGTGACTCACATGGTGCTTTTAAATAGCAAAGGTCACAAGTAGTAACAAATAATATGTATTTAGTTGGAAATGCAGAGACATAGCACCATTAGGGGGCACTATGGCAGGAGTAGCTCCCCACGAGCTGCCTGGCTTTAGCCAAGTTGTTTTCTTTTTCTCTCTCTGAGGGGTGGGCAGTAGAGAGAAAGGGCAGAGAGGCTGGGATTCAGTGTCACCTTAAAGCAGCTGTGTGACCTCGGGTAAGTTTCTTTACCTCTCTGCTTCTGTTTCCTTGGCTATAAAATGAGGATAAGAACATTGATCCCTCAGGTTTGTTCAAGGATTAAATTAGCTAAGCCATAGAGCACAGTGCTGGGCAGGTAGTACACGTTCACTAAGTGGAACTGCTGTTCTCTGGGCCTCAGTTTCCCTCCGTGTACTATCGGGGATTGGACCAGGTAAACACGCCCAACCTTTAGTCAGTTGCATCCTCCCGGTGCCCAGCACCACTGAGAGGCAACAAGAGTGAAGCATCGACCCCCACGTTCTGTGTTCAGCCCCTGGACTGTCATCTACTGCCTGCACACTCTTGGGCAAACTGCTCTGTGCCTCCATTTCCCCTCCGATGCCTCCCTCACGAGGTCTCCTGAGGACTAAATGAGTTAATATGGGGCTAGCCCTCAGAGTAGGGCCCGGCCATCAAATGCTATACCATTTTCAGAAATGCCGTCTACCGGAGATCACCATTATTGCTGATAGTTTTGTTTTTTTTTAAGACTCCTTCTTTTTTAGTTAAATGACTTTATTTACAGAGAAGGACACTTGCTTTATATCACCAGGGTAAATCAAGAAATTGACACTGTAGTTAAAACTTTTCATCTTAATTCATACTAAAATAAATAATTATTAGAATTTGGAGTAAACCACCTAACGTCTTCTGGCAGATGCCCTTTTTGGGTGTAGGCACCCCTCACATTGGGCATGCTGGCCTCAGTGGTTCCCAAGCCTTTCCAGCCCTGACACCCGATGCCGCCACGGGGCCTGAGACCTGGGTTTCTACCCCAGCTTCCCCCTCAGGAAACCACTTTCCTCTTCTGGCCCAACCACCCTGCAGGATATGCGGCACAACTCATGGAAACAAGCTTTAAAAGTCTCATGGGGCACCCGGGGGGGCTCAGTCGGTTAAGCGTCCGACTTCAGCTCAGGTCGTAATCTCGCGATTCATGAGTTTGAGCCCCGCGTCGGGCTCTGTGCTGACAGCTCAGAACCTGGAGCCTGCTTCGGATTCTGTATCTCCCTCTCTCTCTGCCCCTCCCCAGCTCACACTCTGTCTCTGTCTCTCTCTCTCTCAAAAGTAAATAAACACTAAACAAAAATTTTTTAAAAAGGTCTCAAGTGCTAAGCAAGTAGAAGGCAAGATCTCTGAACTTCCAGGACAGTCCCCATCCTCAAGAAGTAACTTCCTGTCCCTCAGGATCTCCTAAAATAAAACGATCCCGACACTTCTGGAGCTGCTGGTGAAGTCCCCGTCCTTTGAGGACTGCCCCATAGTGCTGATGGGTCCACTCTGCCCCCCTACTCTGTCCTCTTCTGGATGTGTGGAGGCCACCCTGCCTGGTGGCTGGAGAGCTTTACCTTGTGGTTTCCCCAGAGTCTGGCAAGCCCGTTTGGATCCACAACTCTGAAGATCTGGGCGTTCTTGTCTTCCCACCTGATGTAGGGCTCGTACCTGGTGTCAGAGAGCAGCTGGTACACATAATCCCACAGCAGCCGGCAATCTGCAATCGAGCACAGGGGGTGTGGACAGGGCGCTCTTCTGGAGCTGTGAGTGCAGGCATTAGAAAGGTGCTCTGGGGCTCAAAAGTCCCTGGGCCCAGACATGCAGCAGGATGGTCAAGATGACAGGAACAGCCACCTGTGGTGGCTTGTTGTCTCTGTTGTCTCTCTGATTCACCTTAACGCTAGGAAGTGGCTCCCCGTCTCCCCAGGAAGACATGAAGAAATGAGTTCAGAGAGACATGGACTTGTCTCAGGCGCCAAGCTCCCTGTGGCGGGCAGACCAAGGAGTCTAACCCAGCCCCACGGACACCAAAGCCCTTCACTTGGAGGCAGGTGGCAAGGGCAGGCGATGGGGCTGCTGGATGGTGGCCAGTGGCCTGCACCTGCCTCCAGGTCCCCTGGATCTCTGTTAAATCAGGATTGTTAAATCCTTCCTATCAAGCCCCCTGATAAGAGGTTTGGGAAAATCAAACGTACCATCATGGAGAGAGCGGGCAGCAGAGGGAGCCTGGGAAGGAGAGCTAAAGTCCCCCTACCTGGGCCACCTGGCTGGGTCATTTCAGGCAGGTTACCTAACCTCTTCCGAGCCCCTCATCCTTGTAGGGGATGATATGACAATCAAGTAACATAACAGATCCAAAAATCCTTAGCCCGGTGCCTGGTACAGGGTAAGGGCTCAAAGAATATTAAGCGTTACCATTGAAAGTATCAAATACTTGTGTTTTAGTGACGCCCGGTTGTTCCTGATCCGGAAGCCAGGCTTCTGCCCCCTCCGCGGTGTCTTAGAATAAAGCCATGGAAGAGCAGTGGCCAAACAGCAGCCTTCAAAAAGGCAGCCAGTTTATCTATCAGTCTGTCCGGCAGCCTGTTCTTCAACCATTTAACATTGAACGTAGAGTGGAAGTGTATTGCCTGGTTAGAGCTCAGGCCACGCAACCTAGGTTCACGTCCCAGCCCTGCCACTCACTGTGTGTGATCGATCATGGGGGAGTCATGTAGCCTCTCTGCGTCTCATTTTCCTTATCTGTAAAATGGGGCTAATGAGAACACCTACCTCAAAACGTCAGTGTGGGATACGTACAGGTCTCAGAAGCTCACCTGGCACAGAGTAAGCACCCAACAAATAAAAGGGGACACGTGGGTGGCTTAGTCAGTTGAGCATTCCACTTCGGCTCGGTCATCATCTTGAGGTTCATGAGTTTAAACCCCATGCCGGGCTCTCTGCTGTCGGTGCAGAGCCCGCTTCGGATCCTCTGTCCTCCCTCTCTCTGCCCCTTCCCTGCTTGTGCTCTCTCAAAAATAAGTAAACATTAAAAATCAATAAGTAAATAAAAATTTAAAGGATAGAACACTCCCCCCTTTTGCGCTGCTCGTGGGAATGCAAACTGGTGCAGCCGCTCTGGAAAACAGTGTGAAGATTCCTCAAAAAATTAAAAATAGAACTCCCCTATGACCCAGCAATAGCACTACTAGGAATTTATCCAAAGGATACAAAAATACTGATTCAAAGGGGCACATGCACCCAATGTTTATAGCAGCACTATTGACAATAGCCAAAGTATGGAAAGAACCCAAATGTCCATTGACTGACAAATGGATAAAGAAGATGTGGTACACACACACACACACACACACACACACACACACACAATGGAGTATTACTCAGTAATCAAAAAGAATGAAATCTTGCCATTTGCAACAAAGTGCATAGAACTAGACTGTATTATGCTAAGCGAAAAAAGCCAGTCGGAGAAAGATAAATATATGATTTCACTCATATGTGGAATTTAAGGAACTCAATAGATGAGCAAAGGGGAAGGGGAGCAAAAAAAAGATAAAAACAGAGAGGGAGGCAAACCATGAGAGACTCTTAAATGCAGAGGACAAACTGAGGGTTGCTGGAGGGATATTGGGTGGGTGATGGGCATTAGGGAGGGCACTCGGGATGAGCACTGGGTGTTCTATGTAAGTGATGAACCACTCAATTCTACTCCTGAAACCAATATTACACTATATGTTACCTAACTTGGATTTAAATTAAGAAAAAAAATTTCACTATCTAACCAAAAAATAAAATAAAATAAGTAGAAAATAAAAAACAGACCTTAAAAAGGGGAAAAAAAAAAAAAAACAAGAGAGGAATACTCACCATGCCAACCTCACTGTCCAACTATGACCGGGTAAACTGGAGACAGGCTGGGCTTGGCGATCCTGGGCAGCACAGACTGCTGTGGCCAGATTGTGGCCAGTACACAGGCCGGTCACCCCACACCCCGATAGCCCAGCACGGACCCTCTCATCACCCAGCTCAGAGCAACCCTCCTCCCTGTCACCCAGAACCCTCTGGGACTTGGCCTCAGCACACCTCCCTCCTGTCCAGAGGTACACAAACGTCCTACTCACCAGCGATCCTGCCATCGATGGGAGCCTCCCGCATCGTGGGGGAGGAGCAGTCTCCCTCAGCCCTGCAGCCGAGCTCCGAACGGTGAGATACGCTGAGGGACTCCTCTCCGCCAAGGGGCCACCTGGCCATGTGGCTCAAGGAGCTGGCAAACCCCAGACGCGGTGGCTGCTGCAGGCGACCTGTTCGGGGGGGCCAGGTGAGGTGGCTCAGTCCCCTCTGCAGGCAGATGAGCGCCGCTGATTGTGCGGGCCCCGAGCCTCCCCCTGCCCCCCAGGGCACACCTGGGTCCCCGTGGGCAGCACCCCTGATGCTTTTCCTCCATCCAGTTCCCAGCTGGAAGGTCAGGGAGGCAAAGGAGGGCACCGGTGAGGGCCAGACAGCCCAGGCGCTAACCCCAGCTCCCGGACAAGTAACATAATCAAAACAAGCCCCTGCCCTCATGGAGATTATATTGTAGCAGTGGGGGAGGGGGATCAGGAGGAGAGGAAACAGGGACAGCAGACAACGCTTTGCCAGAGAGGGGAGCAGAGAAAGGAGGAGATGGGAGGCGGCAGCCTGGGGGTCACAGGGGCCAGCGGTGAGGGTGGAGGGGGCAGGGCAGAGGGGAGCTGGGGGCTCAGCCCGCACAGCTGCCTCCTCCAGTAGGAACCCTCCCCTCCCGGTGAGCCCCACTGCGGGGAGGGTCCCAGAGCTCTGAGAGGAGCCTCCTCACCTTCCGGGAGGCAGGGGCAGTACCGAGTGGGCATCTTCTGCCCGAAGGCTCCTCCAAACAAGGGCCCACATACCAGGGCTTGCCGCTGGGTCTTGATGTACTGAAGCAGCTCATACAGGACGTCACCTGGGGGTGGGGGCAGGGGCAGGTCAGCCACCTGCCTCTCAGGGGAGGGCTGGGGTCAGCCGCAGCTTCATGCAGGTGAGGTAGGAGGTGGCAGCGTGGCAATGGCAGGAGAGATGAGAGCCACGGGGAAGGGCAGGGGAGGGGAGAGCAGGGCAGGACGCCCAGAGCTCCGCAAACAACCACCAGACATCCCCGCAGGCCTGCTCTAGCGAGGGGCCACCCGGGCAAAGGGGACCGTGGTCATGCTGGGAGGGGAGCAAACTCTTCCAACCAGTGCCTCCACCTCCCTCCTTGGGTCCCCCTGGCCTTCTGTCAGCACGTTTTAGAGGGACGCCAGCCAGTTTCCCTGACCTGAACCAGGCGCACGAAGCCGGAAGTCATCCTTGGTGAGGATGCAGAGGGCTCGGCCGTTCATCTCGAAGCCGTGCTCCCCCGTGCGCTGCAGAGAGTACTCCTGCTCGGCCCAGCGCAGCCAGTGCAGAACGTCCTCCCTGCTCCAGAGTGCCGGCTGGATGCCTGCAACCACCGTGAGCACAGGGGCTGGGAAAGGGCNCCGCCCCCCCCGGGAGCAAGGGGGGGGGGAAGGGGGGGGGGGGGGGGCAAGCCCCCCCCCAACAGTCTCTCATCCTTGCACTTCAGGGACTCACCTCCTCGGAGAAGCCCACCCTGAACGCTCCACCTGGGCGGATGCTCTTCTGTCCTGCCCCCCCTCCCACTTTGTCAGCACGTCCTGTTCTTTTCCTTCCTGGCACCTTACCCTCCTTGTCATTACACTCGATATACATGTTTATGTTTATCATTATCTACGCCGTATGTATGTGTTCACTTATTTTTTTTTATTTTTTTAACGTTTATTCATTTTTGAGAGGCAGAGTGTGAGCGGAAGAGGGGCAGAGAGAGGGAGACACAGAATCTGAAGCAGGCTCCAGGCTCTGAGGTGTCAGCACAGAGCCCAATGCGGGGCTTGAACCCACAAACCAATAAACTGTGAGATCATGACCTGAGCCAAAGTCAGATGCTTAACCAAATGAGCCACCCAGGCGCCCCGAAAGTCTATTTTTTTTTAAGTGGAAATAGGAAACCCATATGCATTAAACGTGGGTAGGTGAGCCCTCAGCCATGACAGGAAATTCAGAGGCTGTAATGTAAATGAAAGATGTACTTGATTACATAAGTTGTGCATGTGGTAAAAGATACCATAAACAAAACTAAAAGAGGACAGAATAAAGGGAAGCATTTACAACACAGATAGCAGATAAAGGGCTTAATGTCAGGGCGCCTGGGTGGCTCAGTCAGTTAAGCGTCTGACTTCAGCTCAGGTCATGATCCCATGGCTCATGAGTTTGACTCCCGTTTTGGGCTCTGTGCTGACAGCTCAGAGCCTGGAGCCTGCTTCAGATTCTGTGTCTCCATCTCTCTCTAACCCTCCCCTGCTCACGTTCTCTCTCTCTCAGAAATAAACATTTAAAACAAAAAAAGGGCTGAGACACCTGGGTGGCTCAGTCAGTTAAGCATCCAACTTCGTCAATGATCTTGCAGTTCATGAGTTTGAGCCCCGCTTCCAGCTCTGTGTTGTGTGCTGACACAGGATTCTGTGGCTCCCTCTCTCTCTGCCCCTCCCCTGCTCACGCTCTGTCTCTCTCTCTCTCTCTCAAAAATAAGTAAACATTAAAAGAAAGAAAGAAAGAATCCTTTTAGAAAGGGCTAATGTCCACTACAGGGGAAGAGCATCTCTACACTGATTTTTTTTTTAAGACAAAAGAATCTTACTAGCAATTCACACTGGAGCAGGATTTCTCAGCCTCAGCACTACTGACGCCTTGTGCCCGAGAATTCCTCGCCGTGGCGGCTGTCCTGAGCTTTGCGGAATGCTTGGCTGCATCCCTGGCCCCCTGCCCACTAGATGTCAGCAGCAAACACACACACACACACACACACACACACACAGCCCAAGGAGAGTGACGACCCAAAGTGTCTGCAGACACTGCCACATGTCCCCCAGGGAGAGAGGCAAAACTGCTGCCAGCTGAGAACTTCCGCAGTAGAACAAATCCACTAATGAACATGTGGCAGGATGTGACACCTCGCTGGTCAGGGACAGGCACCATCAGAAAAGAATGAGATATAATTTTAATGAGAGCACCTACCGCAGGCAGGAATGAGGGAAAAGGATGCCTCGCTGGTGGAAACGGAAATGCGGAGCCTCCATGGGAGGTCAGTCCAGTGGCTACAGAAGTGGCCGAGACACAAAAGCTGTGTGGTGTGAAGCTGGAGGCCACAGTGAGATTCAGGAGCGCCGGGGGCAGGCCGACTGGCCATTGCATTTTGGGGAAGGGGTTGCCTATCCCGTGATCGTTGAGGCTGTTGGCCTGAAAATTCAAACCTATGATTCCTGTGTCAGAGGGGCACATTGCCCTGTGTGTGGCCAGAGGGTGGGGATGGATTCCATGGAAACACTAAAACTGCACGAAGAGGTGGAAAATCGTGAACTTGGCCGACAGTATCAACCACAGATGTGATCCTGCTACCAGGTCCAGAGACATGAGCAGGGGACTTCCGATGTTGTCTCTGAGGGACTCTGAGGATCCACAGTAGCACCTGAAAACGAAGCCTGTCATCGCCCCGGAGCGGGATTTGGTTTTTCTTTCATTACCTCTTGCTCACTACCTATCCTTTCCTGCCAGACCCTCAGGTCCAATAAATACAGAAAAGGGACCTTCCTGTAACTTATGTCTTCAAAGAATACTGAGGTCAAAAGGCTTCCAACAGGACTCGAGCCCCCAGGGAAAGACCAAGTTCCAAGTGGTAGATCAGCCACCCAACTCTGGGCCAAATCTCCAACCCCAGGGTCTGGTCCCACCTCAGCCCCTCGCTGGCCAAGTCACCTATAAGCTGCTCACACGCTGTTAGCCTCAACTTCCCCCTCTGTGAAATGCGATAAAACACTGCCTCACTGGGCTACCGTGCTGTTTGAGGGGCAGGGTGGTGTACAGGTTAGGAGCCCAAGCTACCTACTGTACAATCCAGTATCTCACCCCAAAGTACAGACCTAAGCGACACCACCAGAAGACATGTATGAGAATGTCCAGTAGCTCTGTTCATAGTAGAAAGAACTAGAAACATCAGGCAGCGAGCAGACGATCAAACTGTGATGTTCGTGTACAATGGCACATGGATTAAAGCTCACAGATACAATGAAGAAGGAAAGAAGCCAGATGTAAAAACACTACCAAGAATAGAAGCTGATCTGGGGACAGAAAACAAAATAGTGGTCGCCCTTTGCAGGGGAATGGACTGGGAAGAGGTGCAAGGCACCTTCCTGGGGCACTGGAGCTGATCTAGTTCCTGATCTCAGCGGTGGCCACTCAAGCATATACGTGCATAAACATTTGTAACTTAGGATTTGTACACACGACCCTATGTAAATTATAGCTTAAAAAAAAAGGAAAAGGAAAAACATGCAACAGTAAGTATCGATGCTGGTGCCAGGCCAGCTGGAAACTGGCTAAATGGCTGTGTTTCCATTTCTTCATCCGTAAATCAAGGGTGGTGACACACACAGTACTAGCGGGCGACCCGGGGCTGTCAGAAGGATTCTACGAGATAATCCATTTGAAGGCCAGTGTTTGGCATGAGGTACACACTTTCCAAGATGAGCGGAGCTCTTGGGGGGACATGAGTAGAGTGCTTGGCACAGGGCCCAGCACACGCAGAGCTCAGCAACCACTGGTGAATGTCATGTAAGGTGTCCACCCCCCCCCCCAGACTTCTTCCTGCCCTAGTTAGCAGGATGAACCCAACTGAGCCTCCCCTACTGGTCTAACCACACCCATAGGCTTGACCTGCAGAGAAACCCACACTTCTCCCTCTCTTGGCTGTCATCCACCATATTTTCAGTTCCTCACACCAACCATCTTTGCCTCTCAAGACTCCAGCCTGATGTCACTTTACTCTCCCTGCCCCGGCCACTTGCTCCCTGGAGATTCCCAGCGTGGCTGGTTCCAAGCTTCTGGGGCAGATCCAGGCAGAGATCCTGGCAGGGGAAGCTGGAGGAGCTGTGTATCTAAGACACCACTTGGGGGTCTGAGTGTCTTCCTGAAGAGTTAGCAGTGTCTCCCACCCACACCGAGAGCAGGGTGGGATTCGAAGGCCCCCCTCCCCCTCCTGGGCTGCATCTCCTTCTGCTGCCCGTATCATTGGGCTTCCAGCTTCCTTATGCAGTCACTGCAACCCCCGCTAGAATGTCAGCTCCTTGACCACAGACTAGGCCAGTCTCAGTCACTGCTGTCTCTCCAGCACCTACAGCAATGCCCGGAGCATAGTAGATGCTCAATAAATATAAATGGTCTAAATGAGTGAGTTTAAAGACTTCCAAGCATCTTGACCAACCCTTCTCTGGCCCCCCCAGCCCTGACCCAACCAGGTCTCTCTTCCCACAGCACCCCTTTCACTCTTCTGCTCAAGAAAGTAACATGGCAGGGCGCCTGGGTGGCTTGTTCAGTCAGTTAAGCGACTGACTCTGGATTTTGGCTCAGGTCATGATCTCTCAGTTTGTGAGTTCGAGCCCTGCATTCGGTTCTGCATTAACAGTGCTTGGGATTCTCACTCTCTATTCCTCTCTCTCTGTTCCTCCCCAATTTGTGCTCTCTCTCTCTGTTAAAATAAATAAATTAACTTAAGAAGGAAAGAAGGAAGGAAATAAGGAAGGAAGGAAATAAGGAAGGAAGGAAGGAACAAAGGAAAGAAGGAAGGAAAGAAAGAAAGAAAGAAAGAAAGAAAGAAAGAAAGAAAGAGGGAGGTAGGGAGGGAGGAAGGAAATAAGGAAGGAAGGAAGGAAGGAAAGAAAGAAAGAAAGAAAGAAAGAAAGAAAGAAAGAAAGAAAGAAAGAAAGAAAGAAAGAAGGAGGGAGGGAGGGAGGGAGGAAGGAAATAAGGAAAGAAAGAAAGAAAGAAAGAAAGAAAGAAAGAAAGAAAGAAAGAAAGAAAGAAAGAAGAAACTGGCGTGGTTCCCAACTCTCGGCCCGAGCAAGTCAAAACTCCTCTGACCTGGTTTCAAGAGCCGCTTCAAGCTGCCCCTCCCCACCTAACCAAAGCTATTTCCCAGCTACTCCTCACCACACCCCTGCAGTTTGCTAGCTAGAGTGACTTCCAGAACAACAGAGCTGGGCCTACCGTTACCAGTCAAATCAGAACTAACAGCCAGCTTCTACCTCCCCGGCGGGTTTCCAGGAGGAATGGGGGAGACTGTAAAGTGCTTGGCCAGTCCCCTAAAAATGGGAGCTGTCCTCATCCCACACTGGAGGCTTTTGCTCAGAGTAAGTGACAGCCGCAGGGTCGGAGGTACCTGGGCTTGAACCCCAGCCCCACCACCATTCCACTGGTGGGTGACTATGGAGAAGAGAGTCCTCCCCATTCCAAGACCAGTGTTCACATCTGTCAGGTGGGGATAATAAGAATCTACTTTCCAAAGTCGGACACTCAACCAACTGAGCCACCCAGGTGCCCTGTTCTTTTTCATTTTTTAAAAATACTTATTTTGACCCACTAATTTGATTTCACTCCTTAGTGAGGCCTGACCCAATGCTTTGGGTTTTTTTGTTTTAAGAAGACAGAAGATTGTTGAATGTACAGCAACAAAGAGGCAGGTAGGACAGCAGAGGAGAGGCTGTCTGCCCTGACCAGAGCCTTTGAAAAGCGCTGTTAGGACATAATTGTATAAAATGAGGCTGTCGAATGCATTCCCAGCAGGAGCCAGGTCACCCAAGAGTTTACTAGGGACACAGCTTACTAGAGGCTCATCCTAAACCTACTGGACCAGAATCTGCATTCCAACAGCACTCCCAGGAGACTCACATGCACACAAAAATTTGAGATGCCCTGATCTAGAGCGGCAGGAAGCCACTCTGTTAGAATTGTATGTTGGGGTGCCCGGGTGGCTCTGTCAGTTGATCATCTCACTCTTGATCTCAGCTCAGGTCATGACCCCATGGCTGTGGGTTCGAGCCCTGCATCGGGCTCCATGCTGACAGTGCAGAGACTGCTTGGGGATTCTCTCTTTCCCTCTCTCTGCCCCTCCCTGACTTGCGTGCTCATTCTCTCTCTCTCTCTCTCTCTCTCTCTCTCTCTCTCTCTCTCCTCTCTCTCAATAAACTTAAAAAGAAAAACAAAGAATTGTGTGGGGACGCTTGGGTGGCTCAGTCAGTTAAGCGTCCGACTCTTGATTTTGGCTCAGGTCATGGCCTCATGGCTTCATGGGTTCAGGCCACGAACTGGGTCTGCACACTGACTGCGCTGAGCCTGCTTGCGATTCTCTGTCTTCATAGCTCCTCCTCTGCTGGCACTCTCTCTGTCTCTCTCAAAATAAATAAATAAGCCTAAAAAAATCGTATATATTAACGTAAGTGCTCGGGGACTCTCGGTAGGTGAAGATATGAACTTGAGCAGCGGCACAAACATCTGTCGGAATACCCCAAGGGCCTCTTCCCATGATGTACGTTGCCAGAGTGCTGCAGAAGCGTGTCCTCCCTCTGCTCACGACATCTGAAAGTCAGATGTGGCGCTTTATGGTCTCCTCCCATGGCTTGTTCACAACTAGGAGCTTTGAAAGTCAATTTCCAAACGCAGAGATCTCAATTTCTCTGCAGCCAACCGTGGGAAATTCACAGAGCTTCCCCCCCCCCAGGGAATCAGATCCAGGAAAATGCAGCGACTCAGGACCAAGAACTAAGAGTCCGCCCAAGGCATGAGGCCCCATCTGGCCATTAGCTGCACAGATGACTCGGTTTCTCTGTCCGCAAACACGGTTGGGCTGGTGACCATCTCTTGGTGCCTCCGTGACTCACTCCCCTAGGACCACAAGTGGTCCCAGGGCCTGTCCTACCTTCACAGCTCCTGACCCACCCTGACCCTGGGGGAGACCCTCACGCATGCAGCCTGGGGGAGGGGAGCTGTGACTCCTCTTTCACTCTCCCCTTCCACAGAGGGAAGCCTCCGTGTGAATCTCCTTTTGTGCATGCAGAGCCTAGGGCGATCCAGGCCCTCCGTCTGGGCCCACTTCCTGTCGCTAGATGACAATCCTCCCTCTGCCCTCCTCTACTGCACCCCTTTGTTTGTCAGGCAAATAAACACGGAAAGGAGCCCTGCAGGGAACTTGTGTGCGCCACTAGGCACTAACTCCCAAAGCTAAGCAGGATTTGTTTTGTTTCTTCACCTTCCCGCTGAGGCAAATCGCCCTGCTGGTTAGAAGAAAATGTAAACCAACTTGACAATAAACTATTTAAGAAAAAAAATTAAAAAATAAAAAAGAAGAGAAGCTCTCGAGGTGGAGGAGGGAATGGGGCGGGTAACTGGGGACAAATGCCAGAGAGATGCCCAGCAAGAGACACCCAATTTCCAGAAATGTAAGAAGAAAGGATGACGTCATTGCAGCCATCTGAAAGGTTAACCCCTCACGGAGGGTCAGCAGTCTGCTTATCTGGGATGTCGTTGGAGGAAAATGAGTCATTTAGCTCACCCTGTCTTGGAAGACGGCTGGATATTTACTAAAGGCCAGGGCTGTGTTGCCCAAATATTTTCAGAAGTAAATATGAGTCATGAAATCTAAGATAAGAAGGACAGAGGGCGCTGCTGGTGCCCTGCCCATGGCCCTTGGCTCTCACCTCTACTCTCTGATGGCCGCCAAATGTTGAATGTCAGCACCTGACTCTGCACCTGACTTAGCCCAGTGCAAAGGGCAACTTGGAAAGGGAAAGTGGGGATGGAGCCGAGCCAAGCCCTGGCTAGGTTTACTCCACTCCTCCTCAAAGGAGAAGTCTTTTCAATTTGCAGCGGATTCAGTGGAAGCGGCCTCACCCCCTCACGGATGGGATGTGGGTAGATGAAGACCCAGCTTCCTCACCCCTGGGCTAGGATAATTCAGGGTGTGCTCTCACTGTCCCCCACAAGTCCCTACTGGGAGTGAGCCCCAGTTGCCCACAGTGCTACAATTTAAATTTAAATTGGATTTCCGGAGCANAAACAGGCTCCAGGCTCCGAGCTGGCAGCCAGCACAGAGCCCGACGCGGGGCTCGAACCCACGAACCGCGAGATCATGACCCAAGCGAAAGTCGGACGCTTAACCGACTAAGCCACCCAGGCGCCCCTCACAGTTCTTAAGTTCAGGCCCGCATTGGGCTCTGTGCCGACAGCTCAGAGCTTGCTTCAGATCCTTTGTCCACCTCTCTCTGCCCCTCCCCAACTCCCACACACTCTCTCTCTCTCTCTCTCTCTCTCAAAAATAAATAAACATTAAAAAAATAAAAAATAAATAAATTGGATTTCCTTCTCTCCTCTGTGGGGAAGTATTTCAGGGCCTGTTTCTGGAGAAATCTAACCAAAAGCAATAGGACTAGTACCCCCAGGAGCTCTAAATTGACACCCTGAGTTGAGTAACTAGGACACAGGCTGGCTGAAGAGAAGAGGAAATTCTTATAGGAATGTGCAGGAAGACCTGGTGACCATTTCAGAGAGGCCCCACTAACGGGGGCTTCAAAAAAAAAAAGGTGATGCCCATATTTTCTAAAGCCCCACCCCTCTTCTTGTATCCTCTTACCCAGCCACCTTAAGCTAGGCACCCAACAAAACAGAGGTAACTGAAGGTTACTTGACCTTGGGTAGAACACAACTTTCTGGCCCTCAATTTCCTTATTTGGAATACAAGTGAATTGACTGAGGACACCTCAAGTGTCTACAGTGTTGACATTCTAGAACTTGGTGTGCCAGTTAGGGGAGTGGACTTTGAATATGGGGAGGTAATGGGGGATAATCTAGAGGTCCTCGTGGAACCTGCAAACAAGTCCCTACCACCACCACCACTGAGGCTGAGTGTCCTCAGCTCCCATGAGACGTCGTCAAAGGTCCTTCTTAGCAGCAACATTCAGGGTCTTCAGCTCTGTCCCCAAAGTCCCATTTTTCCTCATCACCACGGCTTGAGTTGTGAACAGAGCCCAAATCCCACCCTCTATGTAACTTTTGCCAAATATCTCCTTGGAACAGCCCTGAGCCCCAAGGTCCCTGTCAGGGCCGGCATTTGGACAAAACGAAACACGAGAGGTTCCTTACAGAGCCCCTTGCACCTCTCCCCACATCACACTGCGGCTTCCCTCCCCCCCTACTCTGAGGCATGAGTGCATCCATGCTCTGTGGTTCCCTCGTATCCGTGAGTCCCCATCATCCCACAGGCTGCGTTCCTCACTAAACCGGGCTGCTTCCAGCAGAGGCATTTGGGGGCAACCAGATTCTCCCCAAGGCCTGTGAAGTCATACCCAACATTCTGCTCAATCCTGTCAGCGGCTCAAAGAGGAGGTCGTGGCCAGGAAATCAGAAGGTGTGAAATCAGTTAAGCAGTGTTCCAGCCACTTCTGAGCCAAGCAAGAAGTGGCCTGGATGCTTCACAACCCCGGTGAGATGTACCTGCCCTCAGTTGCCCTAAGAACCGTCCCCGTCCAGATTAAGACCTCCCACTGGCAGTCAGCTTGCTGCCTAACCTATGATTCCCATGGCTTATGAAGTACATTTAAAAAATCTCTTAGA
The DNA here is from genome assembly GCF_008692635.1 of Crocuta crocuta. NCBI lineage: Eukaryota > Metazoa > Chordata > Mammalia > Carnivora > Hyaenidae > Crocuta > Crocuta crocuta. The sequence goes on along the minus strand of NW_027528611.1, from coordinate 2,323,414 downwards.
GGATTATCAAGGACCAAGAGCTGGCCTTAGCATGGAGAGCCCATGTGCTCTGGAGCGGGTCACTTGGCTTTTCCAGCCCTAAGCTCTGGCAATGGAAAGATAGGCATAAAGAACATTCATCTACAGCCTGTTCTATGGTTAGGAGTTTCTTTGGGAAAATGAAATAAAAGGACATGGTCAATATATTTCCCATGGCTCTCTTTGGGTGCATTTGATTGTTTTACATATTCTTCGGCCATTTCCTAATTTTTGAAATAAGCATATGCTACTTTAGGAACAATAAAAATTAAACATCATTATTGAAAAGAGAGTTCTACATACATACGACTGCTGTTCATTGTTTCACCTCATCAGGCTCCCTCGTTGGCGATATCCCCAGCCCTTTGTCTTTAGGCTGGAAGAGACCCCATAGCTCATTTGATCCCAACCCTCATCGTACCAATGAGGAGACCACTCGCCCTCACCCTTGGCCATGGCAGCCTCCTTCCCAAGGTGAGAATTCACATTTACCTCCTCTGACTTCCTCACCAAGGAGAAGTTACAGAAAATCCAGCAAAGAAATAACAAATGGAGGGAAGGCAGTCTCTTGGGTAAGAAGTCTATGCGTCACATTTATGTCCTTTAAAAACATCAGCCTCTGGGGTGCCTGGGTGGCTCAATCAGCTAAGTGTCTGACTTCAGCTCAGGTCAGGATCTCACCTTTCGTAGGTTTGAGCCCCGCATCAGGCTCTGTGCTGACAGCTCAGGGCCTGGGGCCTGCTTCAGATTCCCTCTCTCTCTCTCTCTCTCTCTCTCTCTCTCTCTGCCCCTCCCCGGTTTGCATTCTTTCTGTCTCTCAAAATTGAATAAATGTTTAAAATTTTTTTTTTAACTTTTTAAATAAAAACATTAGCCTTTATGACAAAGGCTCTACTCACGGAGTCTTCCTGGAAGCTTGCAGATCCCCCCTTCCCCCAGCAGGTCCATTCTAGCTTCACATCTGGCCTGGGTGCCTGCGGGTGGTGTGGCTGCCTCCGGGCTCACAGAAGAACTGGCCAATTCTCCCTCCTAGAAAGAGGAAAACCCAGGGCAGTCAAAGAAGAGCCTTCTCGGTGAAGGCTCAGCCATCCTTAAATAGATTCAGAATTTTTTTTCCAAGGGGAAGAGCATCCTTCTCTGTATCTACCTTAAAGGGAAGAACCATGAGTGTCTTCAGCTTGGTACCTTCACCATCTCGTATACAGTGGACACTTGATCAGTTTTATCTTTCTGATTCAAGTGTCTCACAAATTCGCCTAACCCTACGTTTGGCTTGTAAGCTGGAAATCTGAGAGCATAGGAACACTCTCTGGGACCCTGGTGAGAGAACACAGAGAACCTGAAGGGCCGGGATAAAAAGACCGAAGTCAGAAATAAATAAGCCACCAGGTAAATGCCGTTTTCAAGAGAGAAGAAGGAAGGATAAATTTCTGAATCCCAAGGTCCCACCAAGGGAAGGCTGTATCTTTACCATTTTACAACCAGCTTCGCCCCAGAGGTATTCGGTTCATCCATCAGGATAAGGGGTTGAAAAAAGCAACCGGATTTTGTAGAAGCAGGAGGATCCTTGGGACTTATGCCCAGCCACAGCCCCCCCCCCACCTTTAAAAGTAAAAGTGAAACCAGACCAAGCAAGTCTTTGCCCACTCTAGGATCTTCAAGAGCATGACCTTCATCTCTCGGTGTCTGAGGAGGGGAACCTGCCTGAGAGACTAGGGATCTGGAGCTGCAAAGCGAACTCCAGAAGCCTGGGCAGAGGAGGATTTAACAACTTTTGGGCTAGTTCTCTGGGCCATTTCTGGCTGGCTCCCAGTCTGCTGCTGCCCCCTTGGGTGCTGTTTCCCAGGTAACCCAGCTTCAGAGGTTGCCACGGGTCTCACACTCAGAGGAAGCCTCTGGTGGACTCTTCCACCCTCTTCCAAGCATGCGGACCAGCCAGTTCCCGGGTTTTTACTGCCTGGGAAATCCCAGCCAGGGAGTTGCTGAGAGTTAGGGCTCTGGGCCTCAGTAGGAAGTCCAGGGAAAGTTCTGATAAAATATGGGTATGCATCTGAATCTTGATCTTGGAGAGAGGACGTGGAGAACGGTCTTGGAGGCGGGAGGAGGGGGCCCAGCTCTGGGGCGGTTCCGAGGCTGCTGGGGAAATACGGCAAACGCAGAGAGACTGCTAAGGGGCGGGGGCTTCTGCTGTTGCGTTTGCCGGCTGTGAGGGTCTGGTTTGTGCAAGAACTTCCACAGACGGATGTCACAAGTGATTGATGGAGGGGGGAGGAGGAGGTAAGGAGGAGCGGTATATAACACAGCGGGACTGGAGGTGGGTGAGGAGCAGAGAGGGCCGGTGAGGGAAGGATGGAGGGTGAGGTTTGGGAATGTGTTGGAAAGTGAGATTCCAGCCAGGAAAAAGTTCTGATAAAACGGGTATGGAAATTGAGGCAGTGGAGAAGGGCTGGGGGGCAGGAGGCTCCGCGCACACTGGCACCGCACTGCCGGGTTCAGCCGCTGGGCCCTTACCTGCATCACAGGTGGAGGTGAGGGAGCCGCCGGTCGTCGGTCGTGAGCGCTCGCCCGGCTGCGGCTGCTGGGTCCCCTACCCCCAACCCCTAACTCGGCCCCCAAAACTGGAAAGCCGCCTAGATCTCTTTGGAGAGGTGCCGGGTAAGCGCGCCCTTAGGTTCCCCGGGCGAGTAGGCGAGCAGGGCGCTTCGGTAATCTCTATCCTTCCGGGAAACGAAAACGAAAGAGCGGGATCCGGGTTCCACTCCCGCCCCGGCGGACTCTGGGGAGGGCAGGGGCCGGCCCTTGCGGGGAGCGAAGAGGGCCGGGAGGCGTCGGTCCTGCCCGCGTCCTTCTGCAGGTGAACGGACCCTCCTCCGGCCAGCCTGGCCCTGGCTCCCAGCGGCACGGAGGTGAGATGCTGCGGGATCTGGGGAGCTTAGGGAACCCCTAGTCCTGGGCTCAGGACAGCCACAGACCACCTTCATGTCACCCCGTGCGTCTCCGCATTTGGATGGGGAGGGACCTCTGATGCTGTCCATCTGGACCAGGTGCCTCGCCCCTTATGGATGAGTGACCTTCTTGGCCCTGAGCCCTCCTCTGCCTTCCGTTTGGTGATGGTCCCCCACCCCCACCCCGCGGAGGCCCACCATCAGAGGCGCTGTGGTACCTCTGCTGACTTAGACCCTAGTACTCAATGGAATCCCCCTAGCACCCTTTCCCAGGCCTCTGGCTATTCCAGGCAAACCAACACACTCATCCGAGGAAAAGGAGAGAAGCCTGACCTGCGGAAATTCCCAAGGTATAGATGCTGTTATAAATGCTTACTTAGCACTGATGCATCATGAGCTTCTAGAAACTAGAAAGAACAAGGCCAAAAACCCAATAGGAAAACGAGCAAAGGATACGGATAGAAGGTCCTCTTGAAACAAAATGCTGAATGGCCCCGGACTATAGAAGATGCTCAGGCTCACTCATTATTAAGGTGGGCAAATTAAAATTTTTCCAAGATACCCCTTCTTTATCTGTTAATTTGGCAAAAATTCAAAAGTCTAACATAATCCTCTGGAGAGGCCGAGGGGAACAGAGAACACTGGGCAACCCCGTGTAAGATAGTAAGACAAGATCTGGCAAAGTTACAAATGCATGTACCCTTCACCTGGCAATCCCACTACCGGAAATGTATTCAGTAAATCCACCTGCACATATCCAAAATGTACATGTTGTTTATTTCAGCATGGCTTCTGATAAGGAACGATTAGAAACAATTCAGGCATCCATTAACAGGGGGCTGAGGAAATAAATTATGGTAGATCCGTGTAACAGAACACTGCCTCATCTCTCTGTGATGGATGGCAAGTTCTCCAAGAGGCAGTACAGATTAGCAGTTAAGAACCTAGACTCAGGACAGCCCGCCTGGCTTGGAATTCCAGCTGTCACATGCTGGCCCTGTGCCCTTAGGTAAATTAGTTAACATCTCTACTGCCTCTGTTAACTGCCTCTGTTTACTTAGCCGGAAACCAGAGTTTATAATAAATAATCTCGTAAGGTTGCTATGAGGAGTAAATGAGTTAACATTTGTAAGAATGTTAGTGTGTGCCTGTTAGAAGTGTGTCTGACCATCACACTAAGCAAAAAAATCAAGGTACAGAATAATGTGTACTACACGCTACCTTTTGTGTGTACCCACAAAATATATGTATTTGTACAAAGAAACTCTGAAGGGATATGTAATAAACTACTAGACATAACTGGGATTCAGGATACAAAATAAGAGCAGGAGGGGCCCCTGGGTGGCTCAGTTGGTTAAGCATCCGACTTCGGCTCAGGTCATGATCAGTTCGTGAGTTTGAGTCCCACATCAGGGTCTGTGCTGACAGCTCGGAGCCTGGAGCCTGCTTCGGATTCTGTCTCCCTCTGTCTCTGTCCCTCTCCCACTTGCACTTTGCCTCTCTCTCTCAAAAATAAACATTGGACAATTTTTTTAAAAGAGAAAAAAAGAAAATAAGAGGAAGAGTTTTCATTGGAAGCCTTCTTACATGTTTTGATTTTTAACCATAGGAATAAATACCGATCAAAAGAGTTAAAATAAGTAAGAAAGATGTTTAAACATTTTTAAATGTTTATTTACTTTCGAGAGAGACAGAGTGTGAGTGGGGGGGAGGGGCAGAGAGAGAGGGAGATACAGAATCCCAAGCAGGCTCCAGGCTCCAAGCATCAGCACAGAACCCGATGCAGGGCTTGAACCCACAAACCACGAGATCATGACTTGAGCTGGAGTCAGACGCTTAACCGACTGAGCCACCCAGGCACCCCAAGAAAGATGTTTCAACGCCCATTCCATGCCAGCAAGCCACAACCTAACTAATGATGGAACTGTATAGGCGTTGCCCGAGACACACTGATAAAATGAGGACATTTCCCTTTGGAAAGACAAAGGCGATGCTACAGATGATCAAAATCTACAAAATTTTGAACCCATAGGACAGGAATAAGCGGAACCCCTCCTTCCCAAAAGAAATCCGCACAGGTGTTTCATGCTCAAAAAAATAACCATATTTATTTCATTTTTTTAATTATTCATTTTTAAATAACACTCTTCCTACAAAGAACTCAAAATGTATAGATAGAACTTATCATTAATAACCATAAACTTTCTTAATACTTCCGAAACGGAGGGGAGGGTGGGGAGGGGAGGTAGACAGGGAGGGCTAAGAACAGGGTGCTGCGAGTCTGGACAGAGGCAACCAGGGTGGGGCCAGCACGTTGCCGGAGGGCCGGGCACCCAGGGAAGGACCAGGAGAGCACCCATTTCCGTGACCTCTGCTTGGAGAACAATGTTCAATTTCACTCATGAAAGAAAATGCTTAGGGTTTCTTTACAGGGAGCACCGGGGACCGTCCGCGGCCCTGGCGTTTTCTAAGTGGCATTACCGGAAGGCAGTCACAGACGCCTCGTAGCAGGTGGCTCCGAACAGACAAATGGCCAGTGAGTCTGCGGTCCTCCAAGAAACCACGGCGTGAACCAACAGAGAGGGGTAAAAAGCAAGGGGGACGGAGAAGGGTTTTCTTCCATCTGCCCCAGCGCGTTCCCGTGTCCCCAGAGGGTAGAAGGAAAGCAGAAGTCTGCATTTACATTCCTTTTACATCCAGTGGTTATTCCGGACAAAGCGCTGCAGTGCGTGAACTCCTCCAAAGAAAACCAAGACAAAATGAGTCAGTGCCTCCCCAACTTCCTGTGGAAGAAGATCCTGTTTAACAGAAGAGCGAGAGAGAAGTTAAAAAAAAAAAATCAATAGAATAATCCAAAGGTAGAAACTCAATATTAATATTAATCCAATGAATGCCACAAACACGCTTCCTGGGCTGCTCTATGAATTGCATGAGCAGGAGAATATATGGATCTGTTCTTCCAAACGCCTGGGGAAGCTTTCCTCTGGATGTATTTTTTCCATCTGAACCATCCGCAAGTGGGGGGCACCCTTTCCGGGGCTGGTAACCTCTGCCTCTGGGGTTGCAGGGAACCTTCTCAGTCTTTTCAAAGAAGCCAGACCTTTGCTTCTTCAAACGTGCCAGCCATGCTCCTGCCTCCGCGTCTCTGCTTTCCACCTGCCTCCACTGCTCTCCGCCACCCCACCCCACAGAGATGCATGGCTCCCTCCCACCCCTCTGTCAAGGTTTCGCTAGGAAGTCATCCTCTCAGTAGGAAGGCCTTCCCCCATCTACTTAAAACTGTAAACCCCTCAACACTCCTCCTTCCTTTTTTTATTTTTTTTTATTTCCTTGTTTTATTTTTCTGCACAGTATTTGTCATTGACTGATAAACTGCATACTTTATTTGTCTGCTTATAGTCTGTCTGCCTTTTAGGATATAAACTTGGTGAGGGGCCCCTGGGTGGCTCAGTTGGTTAAGTATCTGACTTCAGCTCAGGTCATGACTTCAAGGTTTGTGAGTTCAAGCCCCGCATCGGGCTTTGTGCTGTCCTGCTTCAGATCCTCTGTCCTCTCTCCCTCCGCCCCTCCCCCACTCTCAGACACACACACACACACACACACACACACACACACACTCTCTCTCTCTCTCTCTCTCAAAAATAAATAAACATTAAAAAAATTTTAGGGGTGCCTGGGTGGCTCAGTCGGTTAAGCCTCCGACTTCAGCTCAGGTCATGATCTCATGGTTCATGGGTTCGAGTCCCGCATCAGGCTCTAGTGCTGACAGCTTGGAGCCTGGAGACTGTTTCGGATTCTGTGTCTCCCTCTCTGCCCCTCCCCTGATCACACTGTCTCTCTCTGTCTCTCAAAAAATAAATAAATGTTTAAAAAAATTTTTTTAATTTTAATATTTAAAAAAAGGATATAAACTCCATGAGATCAAGGAGTTTTGTCTCTTTTAATCATTGTCATATCTCCAGTACTTCAATGTATCCTGACACATAATAGATACAGTCCTCAATAAATATTAGCTCTATAAATGAATGAATGAATGAATGAATGAATGATAAACCAATAGTAGCAAGCTAAAGAATTCAGACTTTGTCCTGTCAGCAACTGGGAGTCATTAAAGGGTTTTTTCTTTCCTCTTTTATAGTTGGTATCAGTTAGGAAAATGGAATGAATTTCCTCCCAGCAAGGTTGATGAGAAAAGGTACAGAGTATCTAGTCAGATACTCATATATTTAAATTCCAGTTTTGGCACTTAACTGCCGAGTGACCTTAGGTTACCTAATCTCTCTGAATCTCAGCTGCTTCTCATGAAGTACTAATCCACTAATTCATAGAGTTATTGAGAGAATTGAATGAAACATGTAAGAGTCTCTCAAAAGAACCTGGAAGAAATTATTTAATAATAAATGTTAGCTTCCCTCCCCTCTTTCTAACAAACCAAGAAATGCTGTATGCATTACTGCACCAGTCGGTCCCAGAGGAGACAGAAGGCACACTCAAATTAGGATAATTCAGGGACAGTTAAATAAAGAGCCTGTCTACAAAAGTGGGGGGCACACAGGGAGGGGCAATACCTGGGCGGGTAACCTCTGAGTTGTTGTCTGTAGCGTTGGGGGGCTGGGGGAGGGGCACAGTTTCTAGAACCCAGAAGGAGAGTCCTATGGAGACAAAATTCCAAAGACACATTTAAGATCCTAGAAGCAATGGGAAGACTATTTTAAAATACAGTTTCTATCTAGGAAAATTACATGCCCCAGATAAAAAAAAAAAAAAAAAAAAAAAGACCAGGTCCCTCAAAACCCCTAAAGAGCAAAATAGAAGGTGTTATTTTGAGAATCAAGGCCTCCTAGAAAACAAAGAACACTTGCTTACATGAAAAGAACAAGGCACCAAGCTGCGTGCATGACAGACAAAAGAACTTGGTAAGCTCCTTGCTAGGGCGCCCCCAGCGCGAGAACGAGTTTCCTTAAATACGCCCAAAGCAGGAAGACATCTGGAGAACCCCTTGATTAAACAGGGTACAAAAGGTGATGACTATATACAAAAGAAGTACGTCATTCCAGATGTGAAATTCCGCTAAAGCTGCTTGATTTAAGTCTCTAAGCAGCAGAGTTAAGCCTTGAGCGTTTTAGAGCCACACTTCAGAGGGATTTTTTAAAATTATTTTTTAAACGCACCGTGAGCTACTTAAAGGTGATCTAAAATGCAATCTTGTGGTCCAGGACAAGACACCTTTCAAAGTCTAGGGCAAAGCCGGCTTTGTGAAATACTGCAGGAACCGCTAGGGCAGGCTAAGGATAGATATAGATCAGTGGACTAGAATGGAGAGCCCAGAAATAAACGCTCACAGTCAATTGATTTTTGACAAGGATGCCAAAGCAATTTAATAGGGAAAGAATAGTCTTTTCCACAAATGCTGCTGGGACAACTGGATACCCACAGGCAAAAGAATGAAGGTGAACTTTTAACTCACAGACTCCACAAAAAATAACTCTAAATGGATCAAAGACCTAAATTGAAGAGCTAAAACTATAAGCCTCTTAGAAGAACATATAGGTGTAAATACTCATGGCTTTGGATGAGGCAATGGTTTCTTAGATATGACCCCGAAAGCAGTAGAAAAAGAAAAATAGATAAATCGAACTTCATCAAAATTAAAAAGTTCTGTGCTTCGAAGAACCCCATCAAAATAGTGAAAACGGGAGAAAATATTTGCAAATAATATATCCCATAAGGAACTTACATCTAGGATGTATAAAGAACTCCTACAGCTCAATCATAAAAAGACAAATAGCCCAATTTTAAAACGGGCAAAGGATCTGAATAGACGTTTCTCCAAAGAGACACCCAAATGAGCAGTAAGCACATAAAAAGATACACACACTAGCCATCAGGAAAGTGCAAATCAAAACCACAATATGAGGGGTGCCTGGGTGGCTCAGTCAGTTAAGCATCCAACTTCAGCTCAGGTCATGATCTTGTGGTTTGTGAGTTCAAGCCCCGTGTTGGCAGGCTCTGTGCTGACAGCTGAGAGCCTGGAGCCTGCTTCGGATTCTGTGTCTCCCTCTCTCTCTGCCCCTCCCTGGCTCATGCTTGCGCGCTCTCTCTCTCTTTCTCTCGCTCTCAAAAATAAACATTAAAAAATTTTTAATGATAGCTTTATGGAAAAATAAAATATATACTGTATAATTTACCTGTTGAGTACTGTACTGCTAATGGTGTTTAGAATATTCACAGAGCTGTACAACCATCATCGGAATCAACATTAAGTTTATTTATTTATTTTTAGGAGAGAATGTAAGTGGGGCAGGGGCAGAGAGAGAGGGGGACAGAGGATCTAACGCGAGCTCTGCTCAGAGAGCCCAAGGTGGGACTTGAATTCACGAACCGTGAGGCGCGCCTCATTTCTTCTTAAAAAGCTGGAGAAGTTTGGTGTCGACTTATTAAGCTGTACGGATAAATTTCAGACACAAGTAAATTACAACCTCAAACGTAAGAGAAAGAGGGAAAGGGAGAAAAATGGAATAGGAGGCTACCTAGAGCAGTGATCTCTTAATTGGGTTGAGAATACAGAAAATAGGTGGTTGTGATTTGTCTTCTGTTCTCTCCTCTTCAGAGAAAAAATCAGAAGGAACCGTGAGTATTCAGAATTGGCAGATAAAGAGGCAGGAAAGTTGAACTAAGGGCTTTCCTAGAATTCATAAAGTCCAGTCATCAGTGAAAACTTTCCTCCAGAGGAAACAGTGGCATAGAAAGGAAATGGTAAATATCTCGGGCATGCTCATAAATGATCCACAGCACACAGGTGGTCAATTCCAACTATTAAAAGGGCAAAGGCAGAAAACAAATTAATTTTTTGGCCAAGCTAACATTTATTGGTCATTTTCTGTGGGTCATGCTCTGTTCTAAGTGGTTTACAAAGATTATCTCATTTCATCTGTTCACAACAGCCTACTCTCTGCTCCGCAGCCAGTCCCTATTCTAAACATGAATCGGCTCATGAAGCTCTCCCTCCCCAGAAGCTTCCTTATGCACAGGATAAAACCCAGACACCTTATTATTGCCCCTAAGGCTGAGGCCAACTCCTGAACCTCAACTCACTCAGCTCCAGCCTCTCTGGCCCCCTCACTTTTCCTTAAGCCTATTCCTACCACAAGGGCTTTGCACTCCCTGTCCCCCTGCCTGGAACACATGTCCCCCAGGTAGTCCCATGGCTCACTGCCTCACTTCCGGTCTCTGCTCAAATAGGTTGCCTCCCCAGGGAGGCCTTCCCGGATCACCCATCCCAGGTCACTCTCCATCACTTGGTATTCCCAATCCTGCATCGAGCCCGCATCCCTGCCTGACTCGTCATCCACTTTACTGTTCATTTTGAATGAGATCGGTCCATCAAATAGTTCATTTGACTCCCTGTGTTTCTTTCCTCTGTGTTTCCTTCTTACTTTTAGTAGCATCATTGTTGGGACCCTTCATTCATGTTTTGTCTCAGGGAATGTTTTATCTAAGGGAGAGGCTGAGGGTTCGATGCATTTGAAGCAGAGCGTAAAAGAGGACATGGCACTCCCTGAAGCCAGGAAGATGGTGGCAGCAGTGATGAATCCTCCCAGGACAGGTTTTTGAGGGGAAGAAGTTGGGCTCTGAGAGGCAGCCCCCTCCCCATGGAGCCTCACATATCATTCTCTCTCGACTGGCAACTGTAGGTTATCCCGATGGACTTGAGCACTTCTAAGACATAAACAGTAACCATTATTCTTTTCTGTTTCCCCTTCTTATCTCATATAATAATCAGGAGAAACAAAGAAATCAGCAGGAGTGAGGCTTAGAGCATCACCTCCCAGTCCATTCGAGGAGGAAAACCACAGTCAAGGGTTTTCTCCTCCCTGAATGGCTATTCGATTCACTTGGGGAGCCTTTAATGTAATTTCTTTTTTTTTTTGACATTGATTTATTTTTGAGAGACAGAGAGCAACAGAGAATGAGCGGGGGAGGGGCAGAGAGAGAGGGAGACACAGAATCCAAAGCAGGCTCCAGGCTCTGAGCTGTGAGCACAGAGCCCGATGCGGGGCTTGAACCCAAGAACCGTGAGATCATGACCTGAGCCCAAGTCAGACGCTTAACCAACTGAGCCACCCAGGAGCCCCAAAGTACCAGATGCCCAGGCTACACCTCTTGACCATTAAATTAGAATTTCTCAAGGTAGGGCCCAGGCATCTGTAGTTCTTAAAACTTCACAGGTGATTCTAATATCCACCCTAGTTGGAGGGTGTGCAGCAAAGTCTCTCATACTTTAACATGCACGCAAATCTCCAGGGCGGGGGGGTAAAAAAGTAGATTCCGACTCCGGCACTGTGTCTGGGGCATGAGCTTGTGAGTATTTGACCTCATGATGCTGATGCTGCTATCAACCAACCACAGTTTGAGTAGCAAAAATGAGATCAATATTATTAATCCTTATGTTCTGCTAATTCCTGGGCCTCCCAGCCACTTGGTGGTCATAGTTGTGTTTGCTCTTCCCTCCTACCCAACTGGCTGTTGCTGCGGAAACCAAAGACTCACCTCTCGAACCATCCCACGATTGATGCTGTCCCCAATGTTTCTCAACTGCATGGCCAACTTGTGGATTATTTCCTCCTGGTGATGGTTCTGTCCAACACTACTCTCCTTGGGCTGAGAAGGCGGATTGTGATCTACATTGGCAGAAAAGAGTTCAAAAGAGAGTATTAACTATCTATAAATCACTCACTTCTAGTCACTAAAACCATCTTACAATGAGAGGGATGATATCATCTATGATTGTAGAAAAGCAAAGCCTTCCGTTGGAATAGATTCGCCCTGTTCAACATAGTTTGAAACATAATTAAAACTACACATTAATTTTAAATTTTCTAGAAGCATCAGGCAAAAATATTTTAGTAATATATTTTACTTAAGACAATACATCCAAAATATTATCATGAATCATATAATCAATACCATTTTTTTTGAGAGAGAGAGAATGAGAGCAGGGGAGGGGCAGAGGGAGAAGAAGAGAGAGGATCTTAGGCAGGCTCCATGCGCAAGGCGGGCTTAATCTCACAATCCTAATATCATGACCGGAGCTGAAATCAAGAGTCAGACGCTTAACCAACTGAGCCATGCAGGCGCCCCCAAATTATTAACAATATGTTTTGCATTTTTCATACTTACAGCACATCTCAACTCAGGTTTTATCTTTTCACTAGAAAACCTTAATTTGTAGTTGGGTTTTATGAAATTTACAGTTTAAAAGGTAGAAT
>NW_027528611.1:2272301-2311048 GCF_008692635.1 Crocuta crocuta | reverse complement strand
AGTTTTCCAGTTTTCCAACAATTAAACCAAGTATCAGTTTTTAAACTTAAATTAATTAAAAATAAATAAAACTTAAAATTCAGTTCCTCAACTGGCCACATTTCAAGCACTCAAGTAACAGACACGGTTAGTAGTTACTATACTGGACAGTGCAGATCTATATCTTTGTAATTTTATAAAATAGATTTTTCCATTTAAAGTTTATTCTTTTATCCATGATCCTTGAATGAGTTCCTCCAAACTTTATTTGCTTCTAACAACCAATAAGTGTTTATTTTTAATTTTTTAAATGTTTATTTACTTTTGAGAGACAGAGAGGGGTGGGGAGGGGCAGAGAGAGAGGGAGACACAGAATCTGAAGCAGGCTCCAGGCTCTGAGCTGTCAGCACAGAGCCCAGCGAGGGGCTCAAACTCACAGACCTGAGCTGAAGTTGGAAGTTTAACTGACTAAGCCACCCAGGTGCCCCTAACCAATAAGTGTTTTCAAGCAACACTATGAGTAAACTACTGTGCTGGGTGCTTTGGGGGAACTTATAAAGACAAGTTCTTCTGTTGCTTACAACCCACTGGTTAGGGATTAAACAATTAGCATTCCTCAGGAATACAGAGGAGAGGAAGATAAATTTGGACTAAAGTAGATAGATAGAAGTATGGCTTCATAGATACAGTGAATTTTGCATTGAACCTGTCTTACTTCAGTACAATTTGAGGACTTTAATTTTTCAGGCTTAGTACTGAGAGATGAAGTCCTGTCCTCAAAGAGTCTAGCAGGAGAGAGACACAAACTACAATTCACCATGTTATAGTAAGAGTGAGGTCTACACAGAGGAGTCAGGGCAGATGTCCCAAAGAACATGATAACTGAGTTCAGTCCTGAAGAATGAAGGATGAATAAGAATTAGCCAGGAGAGGGGCGCCTGGGTGGCTCAGTCAGTTAAGCGTCTGACTTCAGCTCAGGTCATGATCTCACGGTTCGTGGGTTCGAGCCCTGCGTCGGGCTCTGTGCTGAAAGCTAGCTCAGAGCCTGGAGCCTGTTTCAGATTCTGTGTCTCCCTCTCGTTCTGACCCTCTCCTGCTCTCTCTCTCTCTCTCTCTCCCTCTCAGAAATAAATAAAAAACATTTAAAAAATTAAAAATAAAAAAAAAGAATTAGCCAGGAGAAGAAGAGAGAGATGGGGAGATGGCGGCGGGGCCAGCTGAGAAGGAGTGGCAAAGGAGACCTTGCCAACAGAAGTGTCTGTGACATGAGCAAAGGCATGGGGGTAACAGACAGTGAGGTTTTATACATAAACCTGAAGCAGTGCTACTACTGAAAGGCGGTGAATGATGGGAGACGGAGGTAACAGAGTAGGCAGAGAAAAACCTTGAAGGCGTGGTGAAAAGCCTGGGGCTTCATCCAGTAGAACAGGGGACCCACTGAAGGCTTTTAGGCAGGAAATGACTTGATCAGATTTGCTTCTAGCTCTTACCCTCCGGGATCAGACTGAAGATGGGCAAGGCTTAAGGCGGAGAATGTATTAAAAGGCTACTGAAGGGGCGCCTGGGTGGCTCAGTCGGTTAAGTGTCCGACTTTGGCTCAGATCATGATCTCACAGTCCATGGGTTCAATCCCCACATCGGGCTCTGTGCTGACAGCTTGGAGCCTGCTTCAGATTCTGTGTCTTCCTCTCTCTCTGTCCCTCACCCCCCCTCCTCAAAAATAAACATTAAAAAAAATGTTTAAGGCTATGGCAAGGTGCTGCAGAGAGATGATAAGGAGTTGCCTAAAAATAACTCGCATGCTTACCACATACCAGACCATATATGCGTTATCCTACTGACTACTCCCTCACAATGACCCCCATGAGGTCATTACCCCATGCTACAGATGACAGAGTTGTGGTTTAATTTTTTTTAATGTTTAATGTTTATTTTTGAGAGAGCTGTCAGAACTTAAAAGATTTAAGAGTTATCATTTATTTATTCAATAAAAATGCAGGAGCAGATAAGATCTTTCAGAGCTTACATAGCTGATGGATAGACTGATGCTTGGATAAGATTGGTGGTTCACAAGAGAAGCAAAGGAACAAAAGCCACCAAAATGGCTAAGAAGGGATAGTCAGAGAGGTACACGGGAAATCAGGAGAAACGGTGTAACAGTATTTTCTAACCATCTTTCAATGTTTATTGAAAATTTCCTCCTAAAATGTACTAACGGGCATTGTTACTTGGTTAAGTATGGTATAGAGAATATGACTGTGTGTGTGTGTGTGTGTGTGTGCGCGTCTGTGGGGGGGAGGTGTTGATGGTGATGATGAGGAGGAGGATTCAGAATCCTGAAACACACCTTAGAGTCCTTTCACTCAAGATGCCAATCACTATCTGACTTGCCCACACCCCCCCTTCCCAAAGAATCTGCCATGTTGCCTAAGCAATCTAGTTCCTTCTCCCTTGTCCCCACCCCAACCCCAGACCACAGCCATTTCGATCAGAGATGAATACCTGGCCCAAGAACATATAATCCACTGGCTGGCCAAAAGAGAACAGGATCCCTCCCTCTCTGTTCAGTGTTCAGAAGACTAAGTTCAGGAGACTAAGGGAAAAGCTGGCAGTGGGACCAGTAATGCCACGAGACTATGTTGGACCCAGGATATGTCAAAGCCTTTGCAAGTGAAAATTATGAAGGGGAGGGAAACATTTAAAGGAGAGATGGAGGAAGGTGGCTGATAGAGAAGAACTAAGCAGAGCAAACACTTATAAAGAAAGAAAAAAGAAAAAAAGACTGGTCCCAGAACTGCCTCAGAACTTGAACCCTCCAAGTTCAATTCTCTTTCATAAGCATCCTCACCAGCAGCCACAGCTTTCTGGAGGTGACCGGAGTAGGTTTCTCTTCCCTGCAACCAAACAAATAATCATAAATATCTATATCAATTATCATTGTCCAGAGCTGTCGAATGTAGATAAAGTGTGTAAGAAATAGTGTTGGCTATAAACCGGCTTCAGGACAGACTCTGAAAGTAAAATTTAAAAATCAGGTTCCTGATACTAGTGGCTTTTGTTTTTGGTTCTGGTCTTTTACCCATTCCTCATAATGCAAATACCCCATAATACCCCATTTGTTGAATGCAAAATGGATTCAGGGCTCTGTTGTACTCAACCTATTTAGTCAGAATTACTTGCTGACTAAAGAGAGTCAGTATACCTGTCCTATAGACATTTACACAGCAAAACAGCTCTACCACCATATTATAAGAAATATTACAAGATTACAGGAAAGAAATTATTAAAGCTCTAAAATAGTCATATGTTCTTTTAAATACAGAGAACAAACTGAGGGTTGCTGGAGGGATTGTGGGTAGGGGAATGGGCTAAACGAGCAAGGGGCATTATGGAGGACACTTGTTGGGATAAGCCCGGGGTGTTGTATGTAGGGGACGAATCACTGGCATGTACTGAACTCATTATTACATGATATGTTAACTAACTTGGATATAAACTAAAAAATAAACTGGGGCACCTGGGTGGCTCAGTCGGTTAACCGTCCGAATTCGGCTCAGGTCATGATCTCTCTGTTCATGGGTTCGAGCCCCACATGGGGCTCTGTGCTGACGGCTCAGAGCCTGGAGCCTGCTTCAGTTTCTGTGCCTCCCTCTCTGCACCTCCCCTGCTCGTGCTCACTTTCTCAAAAATAAATAATAAACATTTAAAAAAAATTTTTAATAAATAAGAAATAAATAGTTAATTTAAAAAATAAGTAAATAAAAATAGTCATATGTTGGAAGAGTGAGAAGTTTTGTGTCAAGATAATTAAAATGAATTAAACAAAAAAGCAAAGCTTTACTCTTTTCCAAGTATTGAATGTTTACTTTTATCCTTTTTTAAAAAAATGTTTATTTTTAAGAGAGAGAGTGAGTGTGCCTGAGCAGGAGAGACGGAGAGAGGGAGGGACAGAGGGTCCAAAGAGGGCTCTGTGCTGACAGCAGAGAGCCAGATGTAGGATTCGAACTCACGAACCATGAGATCATGACCTGAGCCAAAGTCAGACATTTAACCCAGGCAGCCCCCAAGTATTGAATTTTTAATTCAGAGGGGGATATATATATATCCACACAGAATTCTGAAAATAAAATCATAGTCTAAATGGCCTACTGGGGAATTTGGGACAATTGTGTGCGTTAATCCTTTTGCAAGAATAATTCCTTCATAAAGCAAATAATAAGCCTCAATGCAGCGGGCTTTTAAAAATATTGCTGTGTATTGCAAGTCCTACATCAGCAACGTTGACCGGCTGTTCCTTCAGCTGCATTTTGGAAAACTTTTAAGCAAACATGCTTCTGAGATATTATAGGTGTTTCTCTGCTGCTAGGTATAATGTGAATATTTTATTTTCTCATATGGTGACCATGCTTTCATAATCTTGACTTTGTTCACTAAAAATAGAGGTGTAGGGACTCCTGGCTCAAGAGTGAGCACGAGCATTGGCCTCCCATTCCCCCTAATCCCTCCCAAGGCACAATCAAAAATGAATGTATTAAAAAAAAATAAAACCACAACAGTGAAAAGAGTGGGAGACTGCGTCAACAGCAGATGAAAGATGCGTACGTGCTTCTGGAAGGCAGAACGCAGATGAGACAAGGTGTGGACCAATGAGCCGGGCAGAGAAAGCGCCAAGACCCCCCCATGGGAGCTCCTGAGAACCGGAAGCCCTTTTACTCCACTAAAACCCCACAGCTGGGAGAGGAGATGCGGCATTGACTCAAGTCTGTTGAGGATCAGCTGTACCGCTTGGTACCCTCAACACCCCCAGGCCACTAAACCCAGCACAAACTTTAGGAAAAAAAAAAAAAGAGAACCCAGACCACTCTTCTCTAACGGGAGAGAACAAAACTTGCGAAGAAAGCTAAAGCTTCTTTATAAATGTTGGTGCCTCAAATTAAAGGTTGTTCTAGCATTTGGGGGACCTGGGGCCAGAAAATGAGCTCCCTAATTCATGCCCCTAAGGGCCCCCCTCAAGTCAGAGCCCTCCTATGCCCCCATATGAGTCCCCACTCAGCAGGGAGCTAGTTAGGCATAGGGGTAAAATTCTGAAGCCAGATCACTTGGGTTCCATTGTTAAATCCACTACAGATAACACTGCATAACCTGCGGCAAGTTACTTAATCTCTCTATGCCTCAGTTTCTCCAACTGTAAGATAGGAATAGTAATGTATTATTTCCTCAACCCTAAGATTTTTTACTGCCTCCAGAATCAGAATGAATTTTACATCCTAGGCGTGTCATATTTCATCATTTACTTTCTTAGTAGTGAACGAAATGATGGTATATTGTACAGTTGATGGAATATTAAACTTAAGGAAATACCGTAGTAACTACCTCTATAGAGAGGTTGTTGAGATGATAAAATGAGTCAATACATTTAGCTCCACAGAGCAGTGCCTAGAACGTGGATAAACACTACATAAATGTTAGCTACTGCTACCAGCTAAGAAAAGAGTCCCACTCACACAACAGCAGAAAAACCCACACCAGCTACACAGTCCATTATTTCTTTAAAATAACAAAGGATCACCAGCAACTGATAAGGACCGCAGAATGCAAGACAAATACCAGAAAACAAATAAAACTAACCCTGAAGAAAACATATAACTCTAGGAATGGAAAAGTAAGTTTGCAAATTCTAAAGTATATATTTTGAGAGATTTAAGAAAGCATTACATTCGAGAAACAAAAGAGAATGCTATGGGGAAAAAATCCTAAGACAAAATCTTTCCGATTTTAAAAATATGATTGTCAAAATTAAAAATAAAATGGGTGGTCCAAAAAAGTAAAGTCAAGGAAATCACTCAGGAAAAAACAAAATAAAAACAAAAAACTGAAGATAAAAAATATGAGAGAAAAGATAGGTGATATAGCGGGCCAATATGGAAATACAAGCATTTGATTTATGGGACTACCAGAAAGAGATAGAGTGGGTAAATTTCAAAACAAACAGTGTAAGACAGCTTCCCAAAGCTGAAGGTCACCAAACTTCAGACTAGAAAGTCCCATACACATGCGAGCATGCACGCACACACCCCCTGCCCCCAAGTTCTCAGGGGAACAAATAGGGAAGTAAAAGCCTCACCTCCGGAACATATTAAAATTTCAAAACACTAAGCAGAGGAGATGCTAAAAACCTCCAAAGAGAAACATGGATTAATTAGGCAACTGACTTCTCAACAACAAATACTAG
Source organism: Crocuta crocuta (assembly GCF_008692635.1). Lineage (NCBI taxonomy): Eukaryota > Metazoa > Chordata > Mammalia > Carnivora > Hyaenidae > Crocuta > Crocuta crocuta. Next base: position 2,304,837 of record NW_027528611.1, on the reverse strand, counting down.
CTATATGTATACAAAGGGACAATTTTTGCCCTCATGAATTTTATAAAAAATTATTTTCTTTTGGAGCGCCTCTGGGTGGCTAGTTGGTTAAGCGTTTGACTTCAGCTCAGGTCATGATCTTACAGTTCGTGAGTTCGAGCCCCATGTCAGGCTCTATGCTGACAGCTCAGAGCCTGTGGAGCCTGCTTCAGATTCTGTGTCCCCCTCTCTCTCTGTCCCTCCCCACTCAAGCCCTCTCTTTGTCTCTCTCTCAAAACTATATACACATGAAAAAAAAATTTTTAAGTTAAAATTTAAAAAAGTTTCTTTTTTTAAATAGACTTCATGCCCAGCATGGAGCCCAACATGGGGCTTGAGCTCACAACCCTGAGATCAAGACCTGAGCGGAGATCAAGAGTCAGGCGCTTAACTGAATGAGCCACCCTGTATCCCTAAAAAATTATTCTCAACCTAGAATTCTATGTCTGGCTGAAGTCTCAATTATATGTGAGAGGTGAATAAAGGCATTTGCAGATACGCAAGGGCTGGGGAAGTTTTTCCCTCATACAGAATTTCTTAGGAAGTCTCCCAAGGGAGTCCTACTCAACACAGAGTATGACTAAACCAAGAAAGAGAAAGAAGATTTAGCAGAAGGTGAATTCAACTCGTGTAAAGGGAAGTCCCAAGATGACAGACGTACAATAGGCCTAGGGGGCACCGAGATTGGAGTAAGAAAACAGCCCGAGAAGGGGACTTCCCTGGGCAAGAGAGACTTGCTGAACACTGAGGGGAACTCAGAGCAATCCTAACTACAAATCATGCGGCGGAAGAGAAGGAAAGGCCATGAGCAAGTGCAGAAAACAGTAAAAGGTCATACAGGACATTTATGGTCTGATTGTGAAGCGACTTCACAAGTGGCTTAGGTTGAAAATGAAGGAATTGTTCCATAGTTCCCTCCAGCAGGATAGCCCTGTGTGGTAACCTTCGTAGCATCTGTAGGACTGGGCCAAATTGTAAGCAATTGTCGCTTTAGTACCTTGTCTCGTTACCGGCAAGTGATTATTCTCAGGAAAAATCATTCCAGTATATATAGATTTTATTCCTGGTAGCTACCCTCCCTAACTCCCAGACTCTTGCACAACCTTTTACCTCTGGATGCTGACCCAACAGGTAGACAAAAATGAGGATGAAGGTTTTGAAGTCTTGGCCCCTCTGCTACCAGATTGGAAAACACCCCCCCCCCCTTTTGCAGAGACAAACCACTTTGCCAGAATACAAGGCCTCGTCTCAAACTTGGTGTGAGCTTTTCTTTCAGCGGAGGAAGAGTGGCTTCTTTCAGGGGAGCTTTAAGCCATTAGCTAGTGCTCTAGGTTCAGCCCCTTTGAACATCTAAATCTGCCAAGTGCAAAATCAACAGTGGTTGCCTCCTCTCAAAGGACAATCTTTCACAACCAACTGAACACGCTGTAGTTGAGTGTTCGATTGCTAGCAATACCTACTCATTTCAGAACAGTGTGCTTCAATGCAAGCGAGACTACTCATCAGTCTCAGGAAGGTTCAAAGTATCTTACCAAGGTCAAACTGCTCTTTTAAAAAAGGACCTGCTGGGGACAGGGTGGCTCAGTCGGGTAAGCGTCCAGCTCTTGATTTCAGCTCAGGTCATGATCCTGGGGTGGTGGGATAGAGCCCCGTGTGGAGGTCAAGCCCCACATCTGGCCCTGCACTGGCAGTGTGGAGCCTGCTTGGAATTCTCTCTCTCCCTTGCTCTATTTTCCTCCCCCACTCTCTCTCTCCAGAAAAATAAATAAATAAACTTTTTTGTTATCGTTGTTGTTTTTTGTTGTTTTGTTTGAGAGAGAGAACATAAGCAGCGGAGAGGAGCAGGAGAGAGAAAGAGAGAGAAAAAATCTTAAGCACACTCCATGCTAGCATGGAGTCCTACATGGGGCTCTATCCCATTACCCTGGGATCATGACACAAGGCGAAATCAAGAGTTAGGTGCTCAGGGCGCCTGGGTGGCTCAGTCGGTTGAGCGTTCAATTTCAGCTCAGGTCATGATCTCATGGTTCGTGAGTTCGAGCCCCACATCGGGCTCTCTGCTGACAGCTTAGAGCCTGGAGCCTGCTTCGGGTTCTCCCTCTCTCTCTGTCCCTCCCCTGTTCTCTCTCTCTCTCAAAAATAAGTAAAATATTAAGAATTAAAAAAAAAAAAAAAGAGGTGCTCAATTGACTGAGCTACCCAGATGCCCCTGGAAAGATGAACTTTGAATCAAAGGCAAGGGCCAGTAGTATATCCTTCCTTTGAGATAGAATAGAAGGAGGTAAGATGTGATGTTCACATAAAGAAGTCGATTAAGGGAAAAGGAGATTCAGTTGTTTACTCCAACGACATCAATTTTGTACGTGAAGCAGAAAACTAGGCCATCTGCTGGCAAAGAGGGGGATGCTGAAGTGGCTGAAATTAGTCACTAACAGAAATGGAAAAAAGATAACTAACCAGAGTTGTATAACAGGAGTATAATCACCCCCCACCCCCACAAAAAAAAAGAGAAAAAAATATATATATAACCTTGATGTGCATTCTCTTTCCGGGTGGTGGTGTCCTAAACTTGAATCTAAAGAAAAGAAATTTTGGGGGTGCCTGAGTGACTCAGTCGGTTAAGCATCGACTCTGGCTCAGGTCATGACCTTGCAGTTCATGGGTTGGAGCCCTGTGTACAGCCCTGTGCTGACAACTGGGAGCCTGAATCCTGCTTCAGAGTCTGTGTCTCCTTCTCTCTCTCTGCCCCTCCCCTGCTCTCTCGCTCTCTCTCAATGATAAAATAAACATCAACAAATTTAAAAAAAAAAAAAGAGAAGAAATTTTTATCCTATCCTCACACTGGGGAGGCTTCAAGGCTTGGCCCAGTACTTGCTAATTTCCTGTTCTTAGGCAAGATACTTAGCTTCTCTGTGCCTCAGTCTCCTCATTTGTTAAAAAGGACTTTAGGACTATTATGAATATTAAAAAATGATGTTCATAAAGTGCCCGATATACAATACGCTCTAAATTATATGTCTTAGCTACTGCCACTGTACTTGCTATTAGGCAATATTTACATAAGTACAAGAATGTAAACTGAGGCTATCAGTTTCTAACTTTTAGAACCGGCTGATACACAAAGCCTGGAAGAGTTGCTTGTGGCTGGAGGTCAGAATGTAAACACTAACAACTCTGGCTATGTAAAAATTTAAAAGTATAAGGGACAAATAGCAGGGTATAGAAGGCTGAGAGAGAAAAGAACGGGAAACTTCGTAACTGCATCTTATAAAAGGGGGAGTCATGTGAAATAATAGTGATGAATAGTGAATAATAGTGCTGAAAATATATGAAATAAGAAAGAGGACAGAGAGAGAGAGAGACACCATATGTTTTCACTCATATGTGAAACAGGAGAGACTTAACAGAAGACCATGGGGGAGGGGAAGGGGAAAAAAATAGTTACAGAGAGGGAGGGAGGCAAACCATGAGAGACTCTTAAATACTGAGAACATCCTGAGGGTTGATGGGGGGTGAGGGAGAGGGGAAAAGGGGTGATGGGCATGGAGGAGGGCACTTGTTGGGATGAGCACTGGGTGTTGTATGGAAACCAATTATATTAAACTATAACCAAGCTACATTTTTTTTTAAAAAAGAGGAATTTAAATTATTTAAGTTTAATAAAGATAACACGTAGAAGTACTACAATAATAATTTAACTATCAAACATGAGAAGAGAATGAACTAGAGTCTGAACTAACCTCATCTGTCATATTAAAGAATCATTGGGGGAAGAAAGAATCAATGAATGGCATCAATTTGGTAAATCAAGAGATAAAGGAATAAACGCATTATTTGAAACAGTGGTTCTCAATTCTGGTTGCACATGACTATCCACTTGGAGACTTAAAAATTTGGCGGGGGAGGGAATAAAACTACATATAGGTGTGTTTTTCTAACAGGCAGCCAAGGTTGAGAATCACTAACCTACCCAACTGGAAAACACAGCCAGTTAAAGAGTTTCCCTTCTGGAAATGGGGCAGTGGGATAGGTGTGGAGGTGAAAGGGGAAGATCGATATTAACTTAGCCTTCATTCATTCATTCATTCATTCATTCAACAAATATAATAGAAGGTCTTCTGCGTGCCAGGCACTGTTTCAGGCCCTTTTTCACCGTACACTCTCTAGTACTGGTTGATTTGTTTTCATGGACATGAGTGCTTGGAAAAAACGTTTTTTTTTTTTAAATGTTATTTATTTATTTCTAGGAGAGAGAGAGAGACAGTGTGAGCAGGGGAGGGTCAGAGAGAGAGGGAGTCACAGACTGAAACAGGCTCCAGGCTCTGAGCTGGCAGTCAGCACAGAGCCCGATGCGGGGCTCGAACCCACAAACCGCGAGATCATGACCTAAGCGAAAGTCGGACGCTTAACCGACCAAGACACCCAGGCACCCCTGGAAAAAATGTTGTTTTTTTTTTTAAATGTTATTTATTTATTTCTAGGAGAGAGAGAGAGACAGTGTGAGCAGGGGAGGGTCAGAGAGAGAGGGAGTCACAGACTGAAACAGGCTCCAGGCTCTGAGCTGGCAGTCAGCACAGAGCCCGATGCGGGGCTCGAACCCACAAACCGCGAGATCATGACCTAAGCGAAAGTCGGACGCTTAACCGACCAAGACACCCAGGCGCCCCTGGAAAAAATGTTTTTAATGCAATGAAAACACAGCATTATTACCCGAATCCTCATGTTTAAATACACCGGGCAGCTAGCAAGAACCACTCCTGCCTGAGTAGAAAATGTATCACTAATGCAGGGTGATACAGTTGCAAAAACACAGTCTTTCACAAGGGGACAGCCAGGCTGTGACCTGACAGGGAAAAGACAAAGGGCCCTGGAGAGTAGCCACCGCACTTCACAGGCCCTTTTTCCTACTGCCAGATGGGCTGCCTGGTTGGGTTCAAAAGTAAAGAGCTCTAAAGGCAATGGTCTCAGAGTCCCTGAACCCTGCAACAGAGTAAAGAGTGGGAGGGAGAAGACAGGAGGCAGAGAGGGCCACAGTCTCCGTGTATTAACTCAGCTCAAGTAGGTGGCTTACATAGTGGGTGACATATATGGCCCTCTGATAAAAGCTGCAACCATACTGCCTGTCATTTCAGTTTCTGTTGTCTTTAGGAGCATCATGAAACATATACACATTAATGAGATTCTTATTTTGAAATAACACCCTAAGGATTAGTTGACACCCCACCAAAGATTATTTGAGGGTAGCAGTGAGGGCTGAGAGCTCATCCAAGAGAGAAGATGCCCAGAGAGAAGAAAGGGCAACTGAGGAGGGAGACCCTGCAAATGGAGGCCACCTACTTGGAAATGAGTTTAGGGCCAGCCCTGCCCATGTCAATCAAAAGCATAATGACTTGCATCTATTAGTTTAACTGATCAATTAACTGTCACCCGGGAAACACAAAATCTAGTATTTGCGTGAAGGGGATGGAATACAAGTAGGATGTATCTCAGTAATGGACGTTGGGAGGAATGAGGAGCTATATGGAAGCCGACAAGACTTGAGTAGCTCAGTTGGGAAGGCAAAGGTGCAGAAAAGGAAGAACACGGAGATAGGACGTCACAAAGAATTGAGTGTCCCAAAGCAAGGGGTGTGTTTTGCATTTTGGAACTCAACATAATTACTATACTTTATGCACGTCTCAGGACTTATCTATTTCATAACTCTGGGACCTAGCTCAGTGCCCTCTACATAGAAGGTACTCAACAGATATTAACTGATTGTGATTATAAAGATGCAGTTACATAAGGGGGTGGAGAGAAGGGGACAGAAAATAAGCCAAGAGTTAGATGGAAAATGTTGGCTCTTCTATAACTTTATCTAAGGATGGCCCTACATTTTAGTTTCTCTTGAAGACAGATCTTTCATTTAAACTTGTAAAATATCAACAAAAATTCACATTCACGTATTTTTAACTCTTGATATAGAACCTTATCAAAGCCTGAAGATACTCTGACCGTTGGCGGTGAGAGTGTAAATTGGTACAATTTCTGTGGGGGGCAATGTACCTATTTATCAAATTTTACAAATGCAATTATGTTCAAGATTATTTGCTATAGCCCTGGCTTTAATATTAAATGATTGGAAGGGTGCCTGAGTTAAGCATCTGACTTTGGCTCAGGTCATGATCTCACAGCTGCGAGCCCCCACATCGGGCTCTGTGCCGACAGCTCAGAGCCTGGAATCCGCTTTGGATTCTGTGTCTCCCTCTCTCTCTGCCTGTCCCTACTCATGTTCTGTCTCTCTCTCTCAAAAATGAATAAACATTAAAATGTGTGTGTGTGTGTGCGCGTGTTTGTGTGTATAAATGATTGGAAACAACCCATATGTATATTAAGAGTAAACCATTTAAATAAATTATGTTATATTCACACAATGGAATAAAATGCCCCTGTAAATAAGAATGACACTCTGCAAGTATTAATGCACAAAGATCTCCATCATATTGTTAAGTGAGAAAGCAAGTAAGGACAGTGTGCTTTGCATGCCACCTTTCCTCTAAAAGGAGAGAGGGTATACAAATCTATATTCACAATTGTTCCTATTTGCAAAAAGAACCTCTAGAAGAATGCCCAAGAAACAAGAACAATGGTTGACTAGAATAAGGAGTGTTAACAGTGGGATTCTGAACAGATGGAGAACAAGAACACAAGAAAGACTTATCACCATATGCCTTTTCATATTCTTTAGTTTTCCAACCATGAAAATGGATTTTTAAGCAATTATATCACACTTGGGGTATTAGCCACTGTGGCAAGCCATTTAAAATTAGTAACTCCTTTACTTTTGATGTATTAACATACTCAAAAGTTAATTTTAAAAGTATCTCAGAAGTGTCATAATTGTATTGTGGTTATGCAAAAAAAATCTTTGTTCTTAGGAGACAAGTTATTTAGAGATGAAATTAGTATGTCTACAACTTTATCTCATAACTTTCTCTGTAGCAAAGAAAAATATCTGCACTTGCATCCATATGTGTGTATGAATGTGGAGATATAAAGATAAAGCAAATGTGTCCCCTCAAAATACAATAAATCCAGGGGTGCCTGGGTGGCTCAGTCGGTTAAGCGACCGACTTCAGCTCAGATCATGATTTCCAGGTCTGTGGGTTCGAGCCCCGCCTCCGGCTCTGTACTGACAGCTCAGAGCCTGGAGCCTGCTTCAGATTCTGTGTCTCCCTCTCTCTCTCTCTCCGCCCCTCCCCTGTTCACACTCTGTCTCTCTCAAAAATAAATCAACATTAAAAAAAAAAACTTTAATGATAAATCTATGCAAATGGTATGTGAGTAACAATAGACTTATTTGTGCAATTTTTTTTGTAGATTTAAAATTTTCCAAAGTAAACATTGGAAGGGAAAAAAAATCTCAAAAAAGTCCTCAAAAGTTAAATAAAACATTTCCATTTAGTTTCCATAAACTCTTTGGACTTGTTTTCAAAGTTCTCAAATTATCCATCCAGGCTTCTTACGCCACTTGACCAAAACGTACTTTGAATCACATCTCAAAATTTACTTTCTCAAGATGTCTTTTTTGAATTTTCCAAAATAATATGTCTCTTACCACTTTGAATACCTGTAGTTCTTTTAGTTCTATTGAGATACATCATATTACATTTTGCTACAATCATTGTGTTTTTATTATAGGAAATAACAGAGATGATAAAGCATAATAGGTGTGTATATTAGTATACTTAGCTGTTGTACACACATTGTCTATAACAATAATCATAGATTATGTTACTCCCTAAGAGCTTAATTGAAAGAAAAAAGAAGTGTCTCTCATGATTAAAAGGCAAGATTAATTTATGTGTAGCAGAAATGAATGAGATGGACAGTCATTAGAAGGGGAGAGGCTACCAGCTCTCTCTTCACCAAGCTTCTCCCTCTGTCTGCAGCTCCAACCACCCTTAACTCCTTCAGGTCTCAGTCCAGGAGTACATCTTGAGGAAAGCCTTCTGAATCTCCCTGCCAGGGCGAAGACCCATCGGGACCTCTTGTTAGCCCTTAGCACATTATATTTAACATTAGTATGTTTCATGGACTATCTGTCTCCATTACAGACTGTAGGCTCCAGGAAGGAAGGGACTGTTGATGTTTCTGTTCACCAGTGTCACCCCAATATCTAGCACAGTGTCTGAAATACAGTAGACTCTAGAATTTTTTTAAAAAATTTTAAATGTTTTATTTTTGAGAGAGAGAGAGAGCGAGCGAGCAGGGGAGGGTCAGAGTGGGAGGGACACACAGAATCCGAAGCAGGCTCCAGGCCCCGAGCTGTCAGCATAGAGCCGGGAGCAGGGCTTGAACTCACAAACTGTGAGATCATGACCTGAGCCGAAGCCAGACGCCCAACCAACTGAGCCACCCAGGTGTCCCCCACCCAGTATATTTTTAATGAATTTTTTAAAAATGTCCCTTTAGAGGAAGAGGGGGAGAGTTGATGAGCCTTAGAAGAAAAAAAAGGGGAGAGGGGCAAAAAAGGAGCATCCAAGCATTTTCAAAGGGAAAAAGAGGCTAAAAATCTGGACTCTTACTTCTACAATCAATATATCCCACTTACACTTACATACATACATACACACACGCGTGTACCTAATTCTGCCCTTTCCTACCAATAATTCTTACATTTTTAGAAGTGGGAAAGGCCTCTTTTTGCTTTCACTAATTTTTGTCTTTCCAGGAGTTTCTAATTTCCCTGAAAGACCCATCAGGATGACGGCTCCAGACTTCCCAAGATCCTACCCAGCCCCTCAACTTTTCTAAGAGAAAGCGGCTTTAAGTTTCCCCGACAAAAAAAAATTGTTTTCTTTCTCCAAAAAGTTACATGCTCAGACATGGCTATTTCCCTAAGGTAACAGAGACGAATATTGGCTTCAACGAGTCACTGAATAATGACTGGTGATGTCCATTTTCAGTCTAGGTCGCAGCCTGGCACAAACGCCACTGAGGGGATAATGGGACCTTTTCAATGATCCGCTTCCCCCGTAGGAGTTTTACGCTGGGGAGTACTTAAGGTTTCCTTCCTTCCTTCCTCCCTCCCTCCATTCCTTCCTTCTTTTTTTTTTTTTAGAACTTTCTCCTCACCAGTTTATTTTTTTTAATGTTTTTTTAAAATGTTTTTTATNTGGCCAATGAGGGACGCCCACGGCGCGCGCGCGCGCGCGGCGGCCAGAAGCGGTCTCCCGCGCGGGCCCTGGCGCGCCTGGTTCGCTCCTAGGCGCTGACGCGGGCCGGTGCCCGGGAGACTGGCGCCCCGGATGCCCTGCCGGGTGCCTCCGATTACCCTGCGGCGTGGCGTTCTTGACGCCGCACTGACACCTCCGTGTCCCTTTTACACCGGCCCCTTCAGGCTGCACACCCCCCTTTCCTTCAGCGGTGTCCTAAACGCTTCAGCGTTAGAGAAACGCGCTGCTGGCTCCTGGGCCGGGGAAAGGGTGGAAAGGAAGGTGGCGGCTTGTGCCTGCTCCCGCCTCACGCCGACTGATCCCTAGTCTCTTACTCCTTGGTGGTCCTTGAACGCACACCGGTGACCCGCCATACTAAACAACCTGTCACAAATAAGATTTCACATTCACAGTAAAAGGAGAGTTCTAGGCACGAGAATTCGGTTGCTGGCTGTTATTCTAGAAATCAAACCTAGTAGGTTCGTTAATTCACCCCCCTTCTGCTTTTGAGGTGAAACTAATTAGGAAAGCATTTCGGGTAAACGTGGCAACCGCCCACAGGGCACCTCAGAAGGCGCCTGAGGAGGAGGAATCAGGATAGAACGATACAGCTGAGTGTGAAAACATACTGGGAAAGGTTGACCACCAAATGTAAGTTCTAGAAAGGTGATAACGATTGCACACCTTTAGGAATATGCTGAAAGCCACTGGATTTTGCCCTTTAAAAGGGTGGACGTTATGGTGTACGGATTACATCTCAATTGACAAAATCTATGTTCCTGAAGGTATTCCTGGGTGACAGACTCGCAGGCTTTGAGAAACTATTGTTGACACCTGCACAAATCAAAGTTCGATATTTTAGTCAGTGTAGTTCTTCCTAGAAAACAGATACCGGGTCTGATTTGGTGGCAAGAGACTCTCAGCCTAAAATGTGCACCTTCTCAGTGGCATATAATTCTTTTAAAACTGGAGAATAGTTTGAGATTAGCTTTAATTATTCCTTTCAGGTGTCTAGCATATTCTTTAAAAAAATTTTTTTTAATGTTTATTTTTGAGAGACCAAGACAGAAACGGAGTGGGGGAGGGGCAGAGAGAGGGAGACACAGAATCTGAAACAGGCTCCAGGCTCTGAGCTGTCAGCACAGAGCCGGCCGTGGGGCTCGAACTCACAAACAAGGAGATCATGACCTGAGCCGAATGTAGTAAAACACTTAACAGACTAAGCCACCCGGGCGCCCATGTCTAGCATATTCTTAATCTATAAATCTAAAACCCCATAAATTTAACCCCAACACTCTCCAATGCTCTCCAAAACACAAAACCTTAATTTTCCAACATCCGGGGACATCTAGGAATCACGCCAATTTTTGCAAACTGAAATTCAAGTTTATCTTTCCTTCATGTTCTTTCCTATATGGGCAAAATCAAAGAGGAATCTAAACTAAATGTTCCCTACTTAACATTGTCTGATCAAGTTAAAGACGCGGTTTTTTAATTCCAAGACAAATTGGATCTGTTTTAGTTCATTTGCAATCATCCTCATGAGTTGTCAGAGCAACAATTCAGAGCTAATAGGGACTAAGAGATTTAATACCATGAAGCAAAGTCCGTTTTAGATTTTACCACCTAAGAACACTGATGGATAAGATTCATCACAGCTAATGTTCAAGTAATCTCTTTAATGTCCAACTTTATGTCCTCAATACCAAGAAAAATGCATGCTAAGTAGAATACTTATCTTAGCTTAGTACAAGTGGTATCTTACCTGGGCTCCTTGACATGGCTGAAACTGGCTGGGAGCTAACAAGTCAGGTCATGTACTCCTGAAAACTGTATTTCAACACAGGGATTTGCAACAATTTGTTACTTTGGGAGAGGGATTCAAAAGTTCTTTAGGTTCACAAACAATGGCATCGTGTTTTTCTCTGTTGAAAAATATATCTTCAGAGAATTTCCCTCATCGGTATATACTCAGTATGTTGGATGAATATTAATGTTCCAACATTACAAGCAGCCTTTATTCTATGCCTAAAAGGGTTATGGTTTTGAGTGGAAAATGGAACAGGGTAATTAATTATCTTTTTCAACTTAGATAAACATCTTTCTGTGCTGTTGGGTCTTTAGATCTGCTAACACCACCCCACATCCTCACCTCCAAACAGTTTTTCTTCATCATTTCAATAGCCACATTCTACCAAGAGAACATAAATTAGTATGCATAGATAAAGGAAGACAAATTAGTGTAGCCAAAAGAAAATAGATTAAAAACCTAGAGATGGGAGGATTGGAGATGAAATACATTTTGTCCTACTACCTTGTATTTGTGTGATTTTGCATTCTCTCTTTAATTCTCCATATACACATAGTCCATCTCTTCTTTTTTTTTAATTTCTATTTATTTTCGAGAGACAGAGTGCAAGTGGGGGAGGGGCAGAGAGAGAGAGGGAGACACAGGATCTGAAGCAGGCTCCAGGCTCTGAGCTGTCAGCACAGAGCCCGATGCGGGGCTCGAACCCACGAACTAGGGGATCACGACCTGAGCCAAAGTCAGAGGCTTAAACGACTGAGCCACCCAGGCACCCCTATACATCATCCATCTCTAAGGACAATAATGAAAACTATTCTCCCACACCAATTTTTTCTAATACTGTAGCACCAATCCAATACATTGAATAATTGAGCTAAGACTTTCATTGTTTACCAGTACACTTAATTCTCTTGACATAAAGGTTGGCCACAGAGTTTCACTTTCTAGTTTCCCTAGTTTATCTTCTAAATCTAAGCAGTTACTAGAAAGGGAAGGAATGGTTAAGAAAAGCCAGACAATAAAGAACAACTTAAGAAAGTAACAGGCGAGGCCTTTAGGAGCCTTAGATCAGTGCTATCCAATAAAAGATGTGAACTACATATGTAATTTCAAGATTTCTAGCAGCTACACTAAAGTAAAAAGAAACACGTAAAATTAATTTTAATGATATATTATTAACCAAATATCTCCCCCAAATAAATCCAAATGTTATCACTCCAACAGGTAATCAATATAAAAAATTATTAATGAAGTATCTTACATTCTTGTTAATGTATGTATTCAAAATCCAGTGTATATTTGATGCTTACAATACATCTCAATTCAGACTAGCCGTGTTTCCGGCGTTCAGGAACTACATGTGGCTAATGGCTGCATTGCAGTTTTAGACAAAGAATCAAGAACTAAAAAGAGGGGTACCTGAGTGGCTCAGTCAGTTAAGCATCCGACTCAGGTCATGATCTCACAGTTCGTGAGTTCAAGCCCTGCGTCCAGCTCTGTGCTGACAGCTCAGAGCCTGGAGCCTGTTTCAGATTTTGTGTCTCCCTCTCTCTCTGCTTCTCCCCTGTTCGTTCTCTATCTCTCAGAAATAAATAAACATTAAAAAATAAATAAATAAAAAGAAATTACTGAAAGTAAAGCAATAGGCAGCTATCAGAGCTATGCAAACCAAGAGGCGTGGAATCCTCAAGTAGGAATCTGACTCATTTTTCAAATGAGTACTACATTTTCCAGTGCAGAATGCTGCTTGATTTTGAGTTTTGTAATTTGGGCCAGATTACAGAAGAGGGAGCTATGGGCTGAAGGGTTGTGAGCGCCTGGGCATTTTTGGTATCGTGGGCAGTTTGACGGTATTTTTTCAATCTCTGTGACTTACTTCTTTTATAACCGAAAGTTTGTACCTCTTCATACCCTTCACTTTTTAACAGCTTGACATTTTAACTATATTCATCAGGCAACCTTCTGATCCTAACTTGACTTCTCACGTAAACTTTACTTTAGAAAAACGACATGTTCTCCAGGTAATGCATCACAGCCAAATCAGCTCTGAATAAAATTATTAAATTAGTAATTAGTCAAGGTTGACAGTCAAGATACAGAGTGAGGTTCTTAGCTCAAAAGAATCAGCTGATATATCGCCTTACCCATCAGCCCACTGAGAGATGTCATTTTGTACTGTGTATTCACATGACATCGCTAGATAACTCACAATAAAATATCGAACCGTGGCCTTTTAAATCAACAATCAAAATAAAATAAAATAAACAACCAAGAATGTTGGAACTGATTTTCCCCAAACAGGTTTTCATTATCATTTTTCCCAAACAATTCTGCAGGATGTTGAGATGTATTTATTGAAAAACAATCCATGCTAATTATATTTTTCATCTAAAATATACTTTTAAATGTATGTGAGAAAAGCACGATGCTCCTTTATATCGTTGTTTGTATAATTAGATAATTGCCTTTAGGAAATAGCGTGCCTACCTGGAAACACCAGGATTCATGAAAGCGTGATAATGGATTTGCATATGGAAATGAGGCAGCTACTGATCTGATGTATGTTGTCTATTTAAAAATCATTGCTTTATGCTTCTCTTATTATTTCAATATGTATTTGTAATATTTTTCACTTAGTAAATTATTTTATCTGCTTTGGAAATTGTTCTGATTTTAAGTTTAAAGTACACATGAAACTAAAGTTTAAATAAAAAATTGGGGGCGCCTGGGTGGCTCAGTCGGTTAAGCATCTGACTTCAGCTCAGGTCATGATCCTGTTCTCTTGATCAGTGACCACGTGCTGACCAGTGCTGTGTGTGTGTGTGTGTGTGTGTATCGTGGTTTGTGGGTTGGAACCCCACATAGGGCTCTGTGCTGACAGCTCAGAGCCTAGAGCCTGACTTGGATTCTGTGTCTCGCTCTCTCTCTCTTCCCCTCCCCCACTCACGCTCTGTCTCTCCTTTGAAAAAAAATAAACATTAAAAAAATTAAATAAATAATAAACATTAAAAATTTTTAATAAAAAATTGAAATAAATAAATAAAATAATTTTTAAAAGTAGGTATGAGTGAAGTCTTTATCATTTCTTACAGCAATTAACTCATGTATGGAATTACATGGGGTTTATTTTATTTGAGAGAGAGAGAGAGAGCATGAGCAGGGGAGAGAGGGGCAGAGGGTGAGAGAGAGAATCTTAAGCAGGCTCCATGCTCAGCACAGAGCCCAAAGTTAGACTCTATCCCATGAGATCGTGGGATCATGATCATGCCTGACATCATGACCTGAGCTGAAATCAAGAGTCAGATGCTCCCCCCAGCCACCCCTGGACTTACATTTCACTGTCTCCGTGTGGTAGGCTGAATAACGGTCCCAAAGATGTTCACATCATAATCGCCAGAACCTATAGATATTTCACCTGATATGGCAAAATGGATTTTGCTGATGTGGTTAAATTAAAGCTGTTGAGAAATATCTTATTATCATGGCTTATCTGGGTAAAACCTAATCATATGGGTCCTTATAAGAGGGAAGCAGAAAAGTCAGAGTCAGAGAAGGAGGTATAACAATGGAGGCAGAGATCAGAATGACATGAGAAAGATTCCATAAACCTAGGAATAGAGGAAGACTCTGAAAGCTAAAAAAGGCAAGAAAAATAATTCTCCCCTAGAACCTCCAGAAGGAATGCAGCCTTGCCAACCCATTTTAGACTTCTGATCTCCAGAACTATAAGATAATAATAAATTTATGTTGTTTTGGTCACTCAGTCTCTGGTCATTTATAACAGCAGAAACTCATACACTATGCTGATCTGAGTACATATTACTATCAGTACATTATAATTTAATTTTTTTAAATTTTCTAATGTTTATTTATTTTGACATTTTGAGAGAGAGAGAGAGAGAGAGAGAGAGGAAGGAGCAGAGAGAAAGGGAGACAGAAGATCCTAAGCAGGCTCTGTGTTGACAGTAGAGAGCCTGATGTGGGGCTTGAACTTATGAACTGTGAGATCACGACCTGAGCTGAAGTCAGATGCTCAACCAACTGAGCCATTCAGGCACCCCTAGTACATTATGATTTTAAAAGTGTTCATTGTAAAATAAGTTTGGAGATGGACAAGAGTCCATATTACAGTGTTTCTATAACAGTAACTGGACAATCATAAGAACTAACATCATTAAACTCTTAATAACTACTTACTGGTGGNCAAGAGTCACATGCTCTACCGACTGAGCCAGCCAGGTGCCCCTAGTCACAAATCTTTACAATGAGTAATGTATGTTGACCAACAATGAAAAATGTATATTAATCCCCCGCTAAAGGCTTGGTATTGCACTAGACACAGGGGATATGGCAGTCAGCAAGGCAGAGTGGTCCCTTCCCTTGTAGAGGTAACCATCTAGCAGGGGAGGCAGACATATACACTTAATTAGAATCATGGTAGGTGTTATGAGAATATACTATAGGGAATGGACGTAACCTAGTCTGGGTGTCATACAGGAGTCATCTAGGAATGATGTTTAAGCTGAGATATAAAAAATGACTTGGGGGGCTCCTGGGTTGGCTCAGTTGGTTGGGCCTCCAAGTTTGGCTTGGGTCATGATCTCACAGCTTGTGGGTTCAAGCACTGCATTGGGCTCTGTGCTGACAGCTCAGAGCCTGGAGCCTGCTTTGGATTCTGTATGTGTGTGTCTCTCTCTCTCTCTGCCCCTCCCCTGCTCGCAGTCTGTCTGTCTGTCTCTCTCAAAAATAAATAATAAAACATTAAAAATAAATATAAATAAATAAAAGATGACTTGGAACTGGCCAAGAGGGAAGAGGAGGGAGGGGAAAAGAATGTGTCAGAGAACCAGAACACCACATGCAAAGCCCCAAAGGCAGTCAAGAATTCAAGGCACTTGAGGGGCGCCTGGGTGGCTTAGTCGGTTAAGCGTCCGACTTTCGCTTAGGTCATGATCTCACGTTCGTGGGTTCGAGTCCCGCGTCGGGCTCTGTGCTGACTGCCGGCTCAGAGCCTGGAGCCTGTTTCAGTCTGTGACTCCCTCTCTCTCTGACCCTCCCCTGCTCACGCTGTCTCTCTCTCTCTCTCCTAGAAATAGTAAATTAAAAAAAAAAAAGAATTCAAGGCACCTCAAGAACTAAAAATAAAAAGAGTAAAGACTTCTCAATTCAAGATAGAGGAAAGCTTCCCTGTACCACGTCTCTCAAAAAAATAACAAAGAGGAAAAGGAAAAAACAGGTTTCATTTTTACTGAACTGGCAGTCACCCCAAACCGCGATGCATGAAAATAGAAAATGGATTGAGGATAGTGAGGGACTTAGCAGACACCATGAAGGTCAAGCCTAAGTGATTGGAGAAGAAGAAACCAAGGAGAAGCAAGGCAGGTCACCCTGAAAAACCCTGGAAAGACTCAAGAGTTAGAAGTAGGTAAAGTGCAGAAGGAAGTCGGAAAAGTGGAGATGGGAGGAGTGTAGTGCTGAAAAGGGAGATTTGTTGGAAAATTTGTTTAATAAGTGGACAGATCCCCACATCTTCACTCCACCTGGTATAATCAGGCTACTATATAAGAGTTCTGAGATGTGGCAACACTAGACATAGATCAGAGTAAGAGGGAGATATCTTCCTGAAAAGAGAGAAATTAAGTCTGAAACTGAAAATGAGACACCCAGTCTGCTGCTTCTGCTCACAGACCTTCATAGCCAAGTTCTAATGTCTAGCAAAGAATAAAGGATGCAAAAAATGAACCACACCAGGAAAAAGAGCCACAGATACTGACATTTGGGGGTTCCCAAAGAAAAAGCCTTTAATTGACAAGACTCAAACACACTCTTGGGGCCTCCAATCAGCTTTTAGGACTTCACCCTTACTCTATGGATGGACAAAAATCACCAGATACCAGAGAAAAATGTTCAACATGAGAAAGTAAAAAACCTCCAATATGTAAGAGTCAGGAAAAGGAATCACAAGAAACGGAGACAATACTAGGAGCCTAAAAAATACTTCCAAGATATTATAGTGTCATCAGAAAAATATTGTATCCAGGAAACAGGAACAAGATACTAAAAGAAGAAATAGTCTAAGAGCAAGAAAGAATAATTGAAAATTATAAATTTTAAAATGAATTAAAATTCAGTAAAAATCATATATTGAAAAGATAAAGACAAAGAAATCCTCTGAAATTGAATGATCTTGGAAATTGTTACAAGTCAGAAAAAGTCATGTGAGCATTCTACAAAATAACTGGGTGATCTTTTTAAAAAATTAGTATTATAGGGAGTTAAAATGGTAGGCAGGTGGGGAACATTGTTCTAAATTTTAAAAGGCTAAGGAAATAAAACAACCAAGTGCATTGTGTGAACTTTGGATTCTGGCTTTTTTAAAAAAAGAAAGACTGCTATTTTTAAAAAAAAGATATTGAGGAGTTATTGTTACTTTTCCTGGCACGATAAAGCTATTACAAGCATAGAGATTGCCCTTATTTTTATTTCTTTATTGCCCTTATTTTTAAGTTACGTTTTATTTTATTTTATTTTTATTAAAAACAAGTTTTTTGTTAACATTTATTTATTATTGAGAAACAGAGAGACAGAGCATGAGCATGGGAGGGGCAGAGAGTGGGAGAGACACAGCATCCGAAGCAGGCTCCAGGCTCTGAGCTGTCAGCACAGAGTCTGATGCGGGGCTTGAACCCACTAGCGGTGACATCATGACCTGAGCCGAAGTCGGACACTCTACCGACTGAGCCCCCCCAGGCGTCCCAGGAGTTACATTTTAAAATATTTGGGGGTGAAATGTCATGTTGTCTGTCACTTTCAAATAGGTCAGCAAAATAGTTACATGAATAAAACAAATATGAGGAAATGTTGACAATTGTTTAACGTAAATAGTGGTTATACTTGTGTGGATTATACCACACTCTCAATTTTTCTTTATGTTTAAAATTTTTTCAGAATAAAAACTTAGAGATAAAAGTCATGAGACAGATCTAAAATTGAATAGATCTTTGTGTTAATTCTGTAAGAATTGTGGGCTCTTTGGAAAAGAGTTCAAAATAGAATGATGCAATAAATAAATTGGCTGAATCCAATGATGAGTTCTAATTAGATTAGAAAATTAGCTCATGATATAACTGAAATCCTCGTTGGTTTTGGTGAAACAGTTTGGGCGTATAAAGGCCAAGTGAAACCAAATCTATATGTGTGATATCAAGAGCATTTGGCATACGAGAACTCGTATTTATAAGTTTGTTAGGCTTACAATAAACTCACAAGTACTTGAAAAGGCTTGTCATGGCAATGAGAAAGAATGAAATCTGGCCATTTGTAGCCACATGGATAGAACTAGAAGGTGTTATGCTGAGCGAAATAAGTTGGGCAGAGAAGGACAGATACCATATGTTTGCACATATAGGTGGACTAGGAGGAAGTAAACGGAGCACGAAGGGGAAAAATAGTGGGGGAGAGGGAGGGAGGCAAACCATGAGAGACTCTTGAATGCTGAGAACAAACTAAGGGCTGATGGGGGTGGGGGAAAGGGGAAGGGGGGTGATGGGCACGGAGGACGGCACTTGTTGGGATGAGCACTGGGTGTTAAATGTAAACCAACTTGACAATAAACTATTTAAGAAAAAAAGAAAGAAAGAAAAGGCTTGTCAGTCAGATAAAGTACGTAAAAAAATATTTTAAAATGTATAAGATTTGAAAAGATTTATATTTAGTTTAAGTGGCAAAAGCCTCTAATTCAATCAATTGCTAATATTTGTTAGACTTTAATAAAATGTATTAGCTGAAATGTCGTAATTATTCTTCTTTTAATAGCTTAGGGAGATTAATTTCTGAATAATCCTTTATGTGGTTGAAAACCATCCTTGAAGATATTTTGAAAACTTGCTTGCTTGACAATAGAAGAAAAAGATAAGACTAGAGGATCTAGAAAATATAATATCTGGATAATAGGAGTTCTGGAATGAGGGGTGGAGGGAGAGAAAAAACAGAGAGGGGAAGTGATCACCAAAAGAAAGGAGTAAACCAAAGGTGGTAAAAGCAGGGATTCTGGAGGGAAAAAGATTTTTGTCATAAATTATTTAGCCATGATTGGTTTCTAGATTATATGCCTGAATTAGTTTTAAAAAAATAAAAATTAATTCTTTAAAAAAAGAAGCAAAACAAAAGAAAGCCAGTATGATTGAAGAATAATGGGTAAGTGCCCCCAAATGAATAAAAGATACATAGGCAGGGGCCAAGTCATGCAGGGCCTTATATGCCCTACTAAGGGTTTTAGAATCTATCCAAAAGAAGTAAGAAACTATTTGAGGGATTTAAAACAGAGAGTGACAGGATTAGATTACTGTTTTCAAAGATGGCTCTGGCTGCTGAATGGGGAGCGTTTGGAAGCAGGCAAGAGACTATTATAATTCAGTAATCCACTAGTGTGGTAGCACTGGAGATGGAGAGAAGTGGATGCACTTAAGGAGACTGAAGAAGTAGAACTGATTGATTAGAAAACAGGACGATAGGGAGATACCCAGGCTTTTGTTGAAGCAAAGAAGTGAATTATGGGGGCATTTACTAAACAGGAGAACTCCAGCGCAGAATTAATATCTTGCCTTGTTTCATGGTAGGCTTTATTTGGGAGGGGGTTTGGTGACAGGAAATGGTAAGCTAAATATATTCAATGCTAGTCCCTGAAAATCATTCAAGTGAAGATGTACAGTGAGCATTTGCAAAAACAAATTTGGAGCTCAGAAGAGAGATCAGAGCTGGAAATTTAAATATGAGTCATTATCCTAGCGAAGATGAAAAGTGCTGTGTAAGTAAAAAGAACACCCATGTGTTCAATCACCTTAAGTGATATTTATTGAACTCCTACTATGTGCCCAGTACTGTGCTAAGTGCTAGGTTACAACAGTGAGCAAAAACTTTATGGTACAGAATATCTAAGCGGACTCCACTGTGGGCACTCCCAGTCCCTACAGGGTGTTGTTGAAAACGTTGTTGTGTATTTGTATAGTGATATTAATAGAGGTTTATAGTCAGATTTAACAGGGCCAATCAAGTACCCTAGACCTACTCCAATGCCTGTCAAGATTCAGCCCACAAAAATATTTCACATAGGCAAAAAAAATCCATGTATATTTTAAAAGGCAAGAAAAATCCATGTATATTTCACATAGGCAAAAAAAAATTCATGTATATTTCACATAGGCAAAAAAAATCCATGTATATTTTAAAAGGCAAGAAAAATCCATGTATATTTCACATAGGCAAAAAAAAATCCATGTATATTTCACATAGGCAAAAAAAATCCATGTATAATTATCTGCGTTTAGAACTTAAATCTGTTTCACGTATAAACCCAAAGATGTTTTGCATGGGTTTTATATACACTGGATTTTCTAAAAATTCTTCTACAGCATAAATCCAGAGAAATCAAGAGAAACATACTTTCACTGTTATTGTTTTTCTGAACTTTACCAAAATGTGTTTACTATATGAGAAAATCAGGTCATAGACTATGATGCCGTACGTGGTAACTGAGCTCCTAATTTAACATACCTTATCAGACAGTATTGTGGCCGTCCCATTCCCAGTGATTCTATGTATAAGTGCAACCAGATGACTACTTAATTGTGT
The DNA here is from genome assembly GCF_008692635.1 of Crocuta crocuta. Lineage (NCBI taxonomy): Eukaryota > Metazoa > Chordata > Mammalia > Carnivora > Hyaenidae > Crocuta > Crocuta crocuta. The sequence continues at coordinate 2,284,185 of NW_027528611.1, read as the reverse complement.
CTTCTCTTGTATTAAGCGCGAGTGTCAGCATACTGAAATATGTATTATTTTATGGTAACTGATATTGTAAATTACTTTCCTTTCATTCTCCTCTATGAGAAGGGCATTAGATAGATTTTTAAAATTGGCTTTGTACATAGGTCCTATTGACCATATATGTCATTCCAGGAGAGAAGAGGAGGTGTGACAACATAGTTGTTTTAAAAAGTGACTTTCGGGGCGCCTGGGTGGCTTAGTCGGTTAAGTGTCCGACTTTCGCTTAGGTCATGATCTCGCGGTTCGTGGGTTCGAGTCCCGCGTCGGGCTCTGTGCTGACTGCCAGCTCAGAGCCTGGAGCTTGTTTCAGTCTGTGACTCCCTCTCTCTCTGACCCTACCCTGCTCACACTCTCTCTCTCTCTCTCTCTCTCCTAGAAATAAATAAAAACATTTAAAAAAATGTTTTAAAAAAATGACTTTCAAAGTGATCTATGGCCCTTGCATTGTCCCAGAAGAGGTAAAAGTACACATGTAAATTGACGTTATACTTAGGAAGTTATACTTTTCATATGATATGAAATTAGATAGATCCATACGGTTATCGGCCCCATGTTGCTTCAATGGCTCCACGAGACTGGGGCGGTAATGAGAGTGTGGTAGTTTCAACCCCGGACCTGAAGGGACCTAGGGTGTCTCTGCCTGCACGTTTGAACCTCTTGCAATCTCCAGGAGAAGAGTGTGCCCTGGGTAGTTGCTGCCCTTCAAACTGAGCCCCTCAACGAAGTTAAAGCAAAGCCAGTAAAATGTCAATAGGCTAGAATTAGGGATTCTTTTTCACAGAGGAAGAGAATTAGAGACTCTTTATTCTACTCTGTTTTCCAAATTTTCTAAATGAGCATTTCATTTTCAGAAGAAGAAAAGTTTGCTAAAGCAATGAAATCATTGCTTCTTGCAGTAGAGTAATACATAATGGGTTTCTTCCAGGACATGAATTTATCAGAGTGTACACAGTAGGCAAAAAACATTTGTTGATAAAAAAAAAAAAAAAGCATTTCTAACTCCTCTCCCCTGACCTCCACTGCGAATCTTTGTTCTTAGTCTTTCTCTCCTTTCTAAGACCAGCTTTCTCCTTTCCTCCACTCCCAGTTTCTCTCCCTCCCTGACTCATCCTCCTCCTTTGTCATTTTTCTCTTTCCCTTCTCTCCACCTCTGACTTTTTCTTCCCATGTTTCTCCCCTTTTTTTTCTTCTCCCTTTTTCCCTTTAATGTAGTATTGCCTCCCACTTCTTTCTTCTCTCCTCCTTCCATCAGAATTCTACCTCTCAATTAGCCATAATAATTACTTATAATGTTTATTGAAAGTTTATTATTTACAGAGATTTATCTTGCTTTCAGCGTTTGGATCATTTTAATCTTTATGTCTCACACACACACGTGACTGGGGGAGGGGCAGAGAGAGAGGGAGACACAGAATCCGAAGCAGGCTCCAGGAGCCAAGCTGTCAACACACAGCCCAATGTGGGGCTGGAACACATTAACCTTGATCATGACCTGAGCCAAAGTCGGACACTTAACCGACTGAACCACCCAGGCACGCCTAGTGTTTGGATAATTTTAAAATGTAAAAATATCTCGATAATTGTGTTTACTTTTTAAGAATTATTTTAATGACAAATTAAGAGCTAAATTAGATTGCTTTTTTTTTTTAATTTTTTTTTATTTATTTCTAGGAGAGCGAGAGAGACAGCGTGAGCAGGGGAGGGTCAGAGAGAGAGGGAGTCACAGACTGAAACAGGCTCCAGGCTCTGAGCTGGCAGTCAGCACAGAGCCCGACGCGGGGCTCGAACCCACGAACCGCGAGATCATGACCTAAGCGAAAGTCGGACGCTTAACCGACTAAGCCACCCAGGCGCCCCTAAATTAGATTGCTTTTTAATTATGTGCGATTCTTTCTTGACTTTTCAGTGGTTGGTGATTCTAGGCAAAATTTTCACTGCATCAATTTATACCTCTTCAAAGAAAAGGACTGACCTCCAGTGACCTTCGAGTGTTGGAAATTCTGCTTATTTTGGGACAGACAATATTTATACAAATAACAAGATCTTTTTAATAAGCTTTTGGAACCCAGGTCAAGTTCCACTTTCTGGGATGCCTGAGTGGCTCAGTCAGTTAGGCATCTGACTCTTGATTTTGGCTCAGGTCATGATCTCATGATTCATGAGATGGAGCCCCACGTCGGGCTCTGTGCTGAGAACACAGAGCCTGCTTAGGATTCTGTCTTTCTCTGCCTCTCCCTCACTCACGTGGCTCTCTCTTCCTCTCAAAATAAATAAATAAACATTTTTAAAAATCTTGAATTTCGTATTAAAAAATGAAAACTCCACTTCCTGACACACCCTTCTATATATATTTCCACCCAGGGAGAATTGGGTTACAATGAGCATTACAGGTAAACTTGAAAGAGAAAATAAATTACAACCATGGGCTGGTCATTCATCCTCTTTGGACCTCGGATCCCTTCTTAACACTTGAAAAAACCTGACACTAATGATTTCTAAGGTCCTTTTCTTAGAAAGGAAGAGCATTTCATGACTGAATCCCAAACAATGGAATTTCTAAAAGGGAAACATGAAACCCAAGGGATAGATTTTTCTCAGTAATCCTAGAATTTCTTTGTCTTTTCTTTTTGTTTTTAAGTAGCTCCACGCCCAGTATGGAGCTCAATGAGGGGCTTGAACTCACGATCCTGAGAGCAAGACCTGAGCTCAAATCAAGAGCCGGATGCCCAACCAACTACAACACCCAGGTGCCCCAGTAATCCTAGAATTTCAAAGCTAAAATGACTCCACGGAGTTCACCTAATGCAACCTGACATAACTTCATTTCTTTGAGCTTTGATTTCTATATCTGTATTATGGGACTAATAAAGCCTGTCTTACCAGGCTGGTAGGAGAATTAGAGCTAATATCTGCCTACTGTTAAAAAATAAGACAACAGGCCCCAAATGGAATTGCTTATGCTATGCCCTACATCACCAAACGGAAACTTAATTATGGGTTTGGCTCTCTCAGAAATGGAATCTTAAACCGGTCAATCAAGAATCACTGATCAGCACCAGTTAGGTAATCTGCCTAACAGACCCTCCGTAATCCCCTAAAGGAAAGTAACTTTGCAATAACCAGTCTGCTTTTTTTGCCTGGTAATAACTTCCTTGTTCCCACTCCCCTCTGCCTAGAAGTCTTTCATTTTTACAGCCCCTCAGAGCTCCTCTCTATCTACTGGATTGGAGGATTCCTGGTTCAAATCAATTTTTGCTCAAATAAGCTCTTAATTTTTTAAATTTTATTTATGCTTATTAAAGACTAATTGACATACAACATTGCATTTCCAGTGTATAACACAGTGATTCAATATTTATAGATTTATGAAATGGTTACCACAGTAACTCTAGTTACCATCTGTCACCAAAGTTGGTTCTTATACTATTATTGACTATCTTCCATACCTTGTACATTACATCCCTGTGTCTTATTTATTTTGTAACTGGAAGATTAGACCTCTTAATCCCCTTCACCTATTTCATGCAGTGCCCTCCTCCCCTCTGGCAACCTTCAGTTTGTTCTCTGTACATGAGTCTGTCTCTGTTTTATTTTGTTTGTCCGTTTGTTTCTTAGTTTCCACACATGAGTGACATCATACAGTATTTACCTTTCTGTGTCTGACTTGCTTTACTTAGCATAATACTCTCTAGGTCCATCCGTGTTGTTGTAAATGGCAAGATTTCACTCTTTTTTATGACTATAAACTTAAGTATTTTAATATCTTTCATCGATTTAATATCTTTTAATATCAGTTCATCTTTTAACACTACCATATAGATGGCAGTCAATACATGACAGCTATCATTTGATCTAAAACTTCTAACTTTTAGGTAAAAAGAAAAAATATGAGACATAGAGGTGATGACTGATCAGGTGACCAGGCTGATTCCAGATGCCTGATCTATTTAGTCCTTGTTCAGCCTTTTCTCATCTGACTCCTTCTCAAAGTCAATTTCTTTTTTTATGTTTATTTATTTTTGAGAGAGAGTGAGAGACAGAGCATGAGTGGAGGAGGCACAGAAAGAGAAGGGGACACAGAATCCAAAGCAGGCTCCAGGTTCTGAGCTGTTAGCACAGAGCCCAAGGCGGGGCTTGAACTCACGACCTGTGACCTGAACCAAAGTCAGACACTTAATTGACTGAGCTACCCAGGCACCCCTGTCAATATCAGTTTCTAAATACAGGTTTCCCCTACTACCCAAAAGTAGAGCATTTTTATGAAATAAAGATAAGAAGAAATCTCCGGTAATTATATGGAAAAAAGGTTGAGCATTCCCTGACCCAAGAAAATAACCTCTCTTAAGCTTCTCTGACACCTTAAGGATACATCTTGCTAATAAATTCATGAAATAAATGGAGAGAAAGCCAGATGCTCAGAGACACAGCTCAAAGCTATGGCAGCTTGATGCTGAGATGCTGAGTGTAGTTCCGGGGGAAGAAACTTGTGCTCGGGGTGCACGCTGCCTCTATAACAGTCTGCTGCAACGCAAATACTGAATGCTATTTCTGTGTTTTGCCTTTTTTCTTATAAAAACAAAATTCCTCTTCGGATTTCTTTCAGTTGGTGAAAACAGGTACTAACGCAGGTCTTTTGTAGAAGCAGAGTAGCAAACTTTCAAAAACCAAGAGACACTTGTATCTGATCTCGATCCCCAACGCCTGAATATCTAAATTTCAGCATCTTTAGGGCCTACCTGCATTTATAATAAAGAACAAGAGGGAATAACCCAAATTGCTATTGAAAGTGCTTCAGAGACTCCGAGCAAGAAGAGAAACTTTCTGAAATTGCTCTTTTCAACCTTGTTTTTATGTTGCCATCATGTTATTAAAATTCAGAGTGGTTGGGGCACCTGCCTGGCTTAGTCGATACATACAGCATGCGACCCTTGATCTCAGGGCTGTGAGTTCAAGCCCCACTTTGGGCGTAGAGCTTATTTTAAAACAAAACAAGAAGAGTGGCTAAGGAAGGACTGAATTAGTAATTCCCCATAATTTCTTCAGCCAGGTGTGTGTGTGTGTGGCAACCCTTTAAAAATAAGACTCTATGAGGGCAATTACTTACTGTACCACTAAAAAACTGCACTAAAGGGGCACCTGGGTGGCTCAGTCAGTTAAGAGTCCAAGTTCAGCCCAGGTCATGATCTCATGGTTTGAGTTTGAGCCACGTGTCAGGCTCTGTGCTGACAGCTCAGAGCCTGAAGCCTGCTTCGGATTCTGTGTCTCCCTCTCTCTCTGCCCCTCTCCTGCTCACGCTCTGTCTGTCTCTCTCAAAAATCAATAGACATTAAAAAATTAAAAAAAAAAAAACCCTGAACTAAAAAAGATACATCAGGTACAGAACCAAATGCCCTCTTAAGAAAAAAGAAAATAGACACGTGGGTGGTTCAGTCAGTTAAGCAACCATCTCCTGATTTTGGCTCAGGTCATGATCTCACAGTTTGTGGGATCGAACCCTGTGTGGGGCTCCATGCTGGCAGCAAGGAGCCTGCTTGGGATTCTCTCTCTTCCTCGATCTCTGTCTCTCCTCCTTGCACATGCACCCATGCGCGTGCCCTCATCAAATTAAATAAATGTTTTAAAAACTACAAAAATAAAAGTAAAATAAAATAGCAACTTGATTGTTACCAATGATTATGGATAAAAGGAGAAAATACTGAAACTATTTTGTTATTATAACATGGTTTTGTTTTATTTTATTTTTAATTTGTTATTTTTATTTTTGACTATTTTTAATTTTTATTTAAATTTTAGTTAGGTAGCATACAATGCAATATTGGTTTCAGGAGTAGGATTCAATGATTCATCAATTACATACAATGCCTAGTGCTCATCACAAACATGCTTTTATTTTCATTCAAACTGGGCAAGGTTAAGGAAAGCAGTATATTTTGATATATAAACCAATTTATGGTTGACATTAAGGAGGACAATTTTATCTCACAAAATGTCATTGAGTGTTCCTTTTAAAGATCATATTTGTTTAGGGGCGCCTGGTTGTCTCAGCTGGCTAAGTGTCCGACTTTGACTCAGGTCATGATCTTGCAGTTGGTGAATTCAAGCCCTGCGTCAGGCTCTGTGCTGACAGCTCAGAGCCTGGAGCCTGCTTTGGAATCTGTGTCTCCCTCTCTCTCTTTCTGTCCCTCCCCCTCTCACACTCTATCTGCCTCTCTCTCTCTCTCTCTCAAAGATAAATAAACATTTTTTAAAAAGTATTTTTTAAAAAAGATAATATTGGTTTGGATGGAACGTGTGCATAGGACATTAATAGTCAACTATACCTCAATAAAAATTTGTTTTAAATTTAAAAATAACATTAATACTAATAGAACCTCAAATTTCTCTGGTGCTTTTCAATACTATACTCTGGCATATATTTTAATTATGTTTTCTTCCTCATAACAACCTCAAGGAAAATGTAGGTCAGTTATCGTGTTGCAAATTAGGAAACACAAGCTTATGCATGACTTGCTCAGCCAGTAAGTGGTGGAATAGCCTTAAACTGAGGTCAGCTGGCTCTTTCTCCAGTGTTGTTTTCACTATATCATAATGCCTTATGAATCTGATATCACTTCATGTTTTTGTACTTCCTTTTTCATGGACTTTGTATATTCACCAGCACTGATGTACTTTCAAGTGGGCATTACAACTCCGAATAAACAAGGATACTTTGTTTGGGCTCCTGGTTAACAAGCAGAAGAAATCTTCCGGAATTTACCTACTTCTCATTATTTATCGTACTGTTTATCTGTTTGTTTGTCTTTATAAAGTTTCCCAAAGAGTGGAGGTAACAGGCCGGAACACATGCTTTGGTAAACAGATTTTGCCTTATCTCAATTACAGAAATTTGGGGGGAAAGAGGAGGTATGGTTTGAGCAAGGTAAAAGAATCTCTTGGTTTTCTGTGGTGGGTCAGTGGGTAACTGGAGTCTATTTTGCAGGCCTAAAGTTTACTGGTTCAAACCCTAGTTTTGAAGAGTATATATTTGGGGACCTATTTGTTTTCTTTTTAAGATGCAGTTCATTTAAAACTCTTACAAAGTTAAAAAAGAAAAAATTCCCAGCATTCTCAGTATTGGGTTCAAGTGCGTGTTCATAAACAGAAGCGATGTGTGTTGTCAGAGCTGGAGCATGGGATTTGGAAGGTCAGAGTCTGTAAACTGTAACAGGAGTAATGAGAGATAAACATATTATCAGTTTACACGCAGCCTCTGCTGAAGCCCCAGGCTAACATAGTTCTACATTTTCTGACTCTCCAGTTCTGACGCCCCATAGGACTGCTATTTACAGAGGTTTATTTGATTCTTGAGTCTCAAGCTAAGCATTCTATGTCCTTTCATTTATTTATTTAAAAAAATTTTTTTAATGTTTTATTTATTTCTGAGAGAGACAGAGACAGACAGCGTGAGCAAGGGAGGGTCAGAGAGAGAGGGAGATAGAGAATCTGAAACAAGCTCCAGGCTCGGAGCTGGCAGTCAGCACAGAGCCCGACACGGGGCTCGAACCCACAAACCAGGAGATCATGACCTGAGCCGAAGTCGGATGCTTAACTGACTGAGCCACCCAGGTGCCCCTCTGTGTCCTTTTAAAAAGTTCTAGAATTCTGAGATGAATTGTCCTCACATGTGGGTGAGCAAGGGCGGGAACTCTTGCTCTCATAAAAATCTCCATTGGAAATGTTATACTCCCCTGACCATTATAGAAATTTAACCATTAAGTTTCAAGAAATTGTTCCTTATCTTTCATCATTCCATTTACCTTTTCTCTAACACTCAAAATACACTTTACTACCTACTTATCCATTACCTTCTTAAAAAAAGACAATATCTAACTAAAACTCAAAACGGTATTACAATGTGACCTATCTTTCAGAGGATTTGGATTTTTTAAAGCATTTTTCTTCTTTAAATGATCTAGCCTTAATATTGTTCCAGAAAACCAAATGGATACATTGGAAAATAGCTTGGTGTGGAGAAAATACATTTCAGCTCTTGGGTAGGACTGGCCTGTCCCTCCAAGCTTTTTTTTTTTTTTTAAATCTTTTTATCATAAAATAAAACGCAGAGGGGCACCTGGATGGCTCAGTCCATTAAGTGTCTGATTCTTGATCTCTGCTCAGGTCATCATCTCACAGTTCATGAGATCAAGCCCCAAATTGGGCTCAGAGATGAGTGTGGAGCCTGCTTGGGATTCTCTAACTCCCTCTCTCTCTGCCCCTACTCCCTCAAAATAAATAAACTTAATAAAATAAAATGCAACACAACTCAACACACAAACAGAAGACACTATAAAGGAAATGTTTACCTTAAGAAATTATTCTAAGGCGAACACCTTTGTAACCATCCCCAGGTGAGGAAAACAGAACTTTGCTACCTACCCTTAGAAGCTCCTTCCAAGTGTCCCTTCTCAATCATTTGCCACCACTGGCACCTTGGAAGTAACCATTACCCTAACTTTTATAGCATCACTTTCACTTCCTTTTTTCCTTACTGATTTTTCCACCCAAATGTTCACTCCTAGACAGTATAGTCTCTTCCTTAACACACAGAACACACTTAACATTTTTTCTGATATATCTTTTTAAGTCCTTTTTTTTTTTTAACTTCATAATCTTGAAGAACGCAGGCCCTTTGACTTGTAGAGTTTCCCACAGTGAGGACTTTGCATATTGCCTGATCGTGATACAGTTCAACATTTTCCGGAGTTTTCTACAAACTGGCAGCTGGATCTCAAGTCTGTATCAGGTCTGATCACTTTAGCAGTATGTTGCGTGGCCATGTGGTTTTCCCTCAGGAGGTACATAAGGTCTAGCTCTCTCTCTTTTTATGATCTTAGCTGTTGAGGCCTAATGCCTGTATTAATTTATAGGGAGTTACAAAACTGGGATATTCTATCATTTCTCTTTTACTTAATAGTGGAATACTTTTATCTAGATTGTCTTCCCCTTATCTCTTACTTGGTTACCCAAATAACTAAACTTAACTTTTTAAAGTTGAAAGCCTGGTATCATCAGCTACAAAACTCTCTCCGGATCCTCCCTTTGAATTGTGGCTGCAGGTTTTGTTGAATTTGCAGACGAGACATCGAGACATCGTAAGTGAGAGTAAAAGGCTTACTGAAGTTGTACGTAAAGCAGACATATACAAATAAAGATCCAGTAGCAAATTCCAGCCACTAGAAACTTAAAATTCATGATTCTCTAGTTGATTATGTTTTCAAGGTCAAGTCTTTGTTTCCTTTGTGACTTCCATGAAGAGATTGTTAACAAAGGTGAACTGATAGAAGTGAAGGAAAAAGGATTCTTGTGAATCTAGTTTGGGTTAACTTGCAGAGTTACAGCCCTTCTCCAGAAAGTCAGAAATTAAATAGTTATTTACATCTATATTTGAGCACAAGTTTGGACTTCCAAATGAAAGTGATCATTTTTTCAAAAAGTCTCCTTTTTTTTGGTATGTCTGCAGTGATCTAGAAATCATACAACCTAAATCATTTAGTTAAAAAAAATGCAAATATAACTGAGACTTCAAAATCTCAGGATTTTTTGAATTGTTTTTCCATTTACTACATGTGATATAATATGTAAAAAGGATAATTCATTTTTTTATACAATAACTGATAACAGTTATTGCTTTAAAAATATTTTCATTCAGAGATAGAATCAACCTTAAATTGTTTGGTGTTAACAGCTGAACGTATTTAAGGTGCCTCCTAGAAGCACTGAGGAACTCACCTGGAAGCAATTAGATGGAACTGACATGTTCCGTGGATGTTGAGCAAGAATTTGGTGGGCAAATGATCTAGGCTCTCAGCCCACCAGCACCACTTCTGGTTTAATGACTTCAGATCCTTTATTTATGTCTTGTTTTCCTCATTCATAATTTGCATAGTAAAATCCATCTCCCGGAGTTATTTAGAATTTTAAGCAATGTAAAATATTGGAAAAGGTGCTTTGTAATATTTACTGGTAGGAGATCTCATATTTAAGGAGGCTCATCACAGTTCATAAGATAAACTTCATCATTTAAAGTAGCCATTATGGCAATGGAAAATTCCAGGTCTGCCAACTTGACATTAGAAAGAGTTTCAGCTTCAGATACAAATGCATCTGAGAGATTCATGTTTGGAGATGCACTCACTTATAAATAAATGATAAAAAACAGCATACACCAGTGCTTTCTGTGAATATACATTTCTCATTTTTCATCTCATTTTATCTAACCCAAAAAAGTGCTAGATCTGATATTCTATTCATTAGGTGAAATTAGAAGCAAAAAGAGAACAATTTAGTCTTAACGATTAATTAAAAGGCATAGTCATTAGCCTGATTGTCTGATCTTTGTGCCAGATTTTTGTATATTACAAGTCTGCAGAGAAAATTTTCCAGAAAGGAAGAATTTGTTTCAGGAACTATCCTGCAGGAATATCAAAAAGGTTTTCTTTCTTTTCTGACTCAGGCATAACATTGTACTTTATAGAAACGGGGAAAAAGGCTGCATGGCAAAGGAAACAACCCACAAAACTAATAGGCAACCAACGGAATGGGAAAAGATAGTTGCAAATGACATATCAGATAAAGGGTTAATATCCAAAATCTATAAGGAACTCCCCAAACTCCACACCCGAAAAGCAAACAACCCAGTGAAGAAATGGGCAGAAGATATGAACAGAAACCTCTCTAAAGAGGACATCCAGATGGCCAACAAACACATGAAGCGATGAGCAGCNCAAAAAAAAGAAATGGGGAAAAAGGCATTAATTTGAACAATCCTTTATGTTTCTTTATTGTAAAGTTTGGATCCAAAGAATGTCTAAGGCCTCTAAGATCAAATTATAATGAAAAATAAATAGCCTCAGTTTTCAAAATTAAAGTTATTGACCCTGACAATGCAATTTTGCTATGCAAGTATCCAGCAACCATTTGCGACCTACTGGAATGAGAATCAAAACAGTTTCCTCATATTCCTTCCGCTTCAATTCTAATCGTAATCTCTAGCCCCAAATTAGTTTTCAGAGACTTTTGTAACAAAAAAAAAGTTGACTCAGAATTTAAGTAATCATGCTAATAACATATACAGTTTTTGACAATTTTAAAATACAACCGTTTGCATAATCAATATAACTTTATAACTTTTAAAAGTGCAAAAGCCAATAGAAATGAGGATAATAGGGACACCTGGGTGGGTCAGTAAATTGAGAAGCGGACTACTGGTTTCTGCTGGGGTCGTGATCCCAAGGTGGTGGGGCTCAGCACTGAACACGAAGCCCACTTGGGATTCTCTCTTCTCCTCTGGCCTTCTCCCCTGCTTACTCTCTCTTAAAATGAATGGATGAATGAATGAAGTCAAGACAAAACAATAAGGACTGATGCCATTTCTTTCCTTATGTTTTCAGCACTCGCTTTATAGGACATGGACCATACATTAATGTATTTCGAGCGTTGCAATATTTTACTGGTGGCACAACCAGTTTCCAACCATTTGCTTCGGCGGATTTAAAATTTGTAATTCAGATTTGTTTGCGATATATAGCATGTGGTTTCATTAATTCAGAGTTTGATAGAAGTGTGGCTTCCCCCCACGCCCCCCCGCCCCGTTTTGGCCAGAACGCATATCCAGGATTAGGGATTTTTTAAGCAAAACGTGTTTAAGGACCTCCGTGATTCTTAACTACGTCCCCTCTTCCCCCCAAATGCTTGGGATCGGGGCCCCACAATTCTCTTTCAGTATGAGCTGTCCTGGGGCTTTGCGAAGATTATTTTACAACCCAAGTAACTACTAACTTTCCGTTTTACACCTTTAAAAATTGAAAGC
>NW_027528611.1:2255199-2272241 GCF_008692635.1 Crocuta crocuta | reverse complement strand
AAAGGCCGCCGGGACTGACGTTCCCCGCGAGAAAACACGTCCATGGGTGGGTTTCGGGCGCCGGTTTTCGCGCGAGGGTGAAGTCTTACAATCCGGGGAAGGGGGTGGCACCTCCTCTGGAAGTCGCCAGCGCGGCCGTGGGGACAGCTGAAGTGTAACTTGGCTGTTTTCTGCAGGCCTGCGGCGTTTCCGTCCCGCCGGCCGAGGAAGCACGGTAAACCCGGAGTGTTTACTGATAACCCGGTGGCAGACGCGGTGTTGGTGGTGGTGTTTTTTGTTGTTTTGTTTGTTTTTGTGGCAGTGAATCCAGCTTGTTAGAAATTAGGTAGTTGGTCGCACTTCTCAAACTCTGAAGCGGGGAGTGCGTTTTGCTCGCTCTCCCCACCCCTGCTTCAGGGTCTTTCTTCTCTGCCACCCGCACATTACAGGCTTTTCGTTGGGAGCAGAGGAGCCGGGCAGGGCATCAGCCGGCGATCTCCTCCCCTACTCTCCGTAGCAGACGGTGACTTCGGGTTTCCGAGCCCCGTTCTGCCCTACCCAGAAAAACACTCCTCTTCTGTTTTGAGCTTTGCGGTTCTTAATCGAACAACTCCTGGGTCGAACCGCTTTCTTTCTAAACGCGCAACCCGTGAACAAACACAAGGGGATAAACAAGCCGTGGAGGAAGTGTCGAACCAGTCCGGGCAAATGCGTTTTCCAGGTCCTTTCGTCGTGCCGCTGTTAGCTGCTGAACGACCCGCTGCAGCTGCGTTCGTGAACCTGGGACGCGGAGGGATTTTTTTTTTTTTTTTAAATGAACCGCAGAACAAAGTGGTTTAGTCCGAATGTAAGGAATCCAGAGTCCAGAGAACCTCACCCCAGGCCCTCCCCGCCGCACACACCCCCGTCCCCAGTTCTGAGGCAGTAGTTGGCCAGTGTAAGTTGCTCGTTAAAAATGCCAGTACCAGTCCAGGAAATTTGGTTCTAGAGACCTCTGATGGGTCCCTGAAACTGCACTGTAAGCGCCCTCCCCGCCTTCTTTGGTGGGTTATACCACGCTTTAAGAAAACACCGCTGTAGGGCTGGCCTGAGAATTTTTAGAACTGCTCATCTCTTTTTTCCCCGTGGTTGATTGACTCTCCTTTCCCCATCCAGCCAGTCCTAAGCTATGAAGCTGGCCTCTCCAGAGGGAAACTTAGGAAATGGTAGTGCTTTCTTGGACATCAGGTGGACACCAGGGTGGGAAATGACTTTCATACATATTCTGATCCTGCCTTGGTGGATTAGAGATAGCCGGCGCCTATTAATCTGTGCTTTTTTTGCCTCTGGGGGCCGCTTCGCGTATCCTCAGAATGTAAGCAACACCATTTTCCGTCTTCCGACTTCCCATCCCCGTCTGAGTTTGACCGTTAGAACCACGGCAGCCAATGCCATGGAATTCCCATGGCTTTGCGTGCTCAGATTTCATGGCACCTGGCAGCACTGGTAGCATTCATGAGGGCTTTCAGTTCAGTTGAACTCTAATTCAGTCATCAGATATCAAGGTAACGCTTGTTTTGTGCAGAGCCCTGGAGGGGGCCGCCTGAGCAACAACATTGCAAAGATGGCACTCAGTTGCATTGCTCCCTTGAGACGGAAATGAGGGCTGAATAATTTGTGCTGCTGAAAGCTTTTTCTGTTTCTTAGATCCTCCTGAGATAGATATGAAGGCGTGAGGTCAGATTTGGATGCTTTGCCTTGTTTCTGTTTTGGGTATCTTTTTTTTTTTGGTCTCCTCTCTTATTATTCTCTTTCTGTTCACACAACGTCAGTATCTTTCCTTCTATAGCCCTGGGCTTCCTGACTATTGTGCCTTCCCTCTCTCTACCCCTGAATCGGACCATGCCCTCCCCTCCTTGGCTAACCGGAGTAAAAAGTTTAGGGACGTTGTTGGAATGCTGAATGACTTCTTGCGGGAAGACCCAGAATCATGGAAATGTGAGGCTTAGAGATATAAGGAAACCTATTACAAATTTATCTAGTGCAGTGCTCTCTTCTTTCAGATAAAGAATCAGAGCGATGAGGTAGTAGAGGTAAGGACCCCTGGCTCCTAGTCAGGTGTTCTTCCCATTACATCATCTCGAGAAAAATGCTTCGGAAATGGAAAAGGTTGAGAGATATTCAGTTATAAGTAGATGAAGAAAATGGAAAACTTCTACATAACGACAAAAGCTGTATTTTCTGGAAAAATGGAGATTGAACGAGAGAATGTGATCTAACCAAGTAAATCATGAAGAGTGGGAGTACTAAACTAAGGACTCTGAAGCTTGAAATGAGTTTTATTTCAAGTTCAAATAAACTTTAAAGTTCAAATAAAAGCAAACTGTTACCCTGTAATTCCAAGAGACCTTACAAACTTAGTATTTTTTTTTAAATAGTAAAGGTTAAGTTAAGTACATTGGTGAATTTTTATTAAATAGTAGATGTTTGAGTAATGTCCAGAATGTTTTGAAGTTGTCATATAACTATACTGTTGTCCTTATCAAAGTTATTAGGTATTCTGTGGGAGACAGAATATAAAACTGATATAATCTGGTTAAATATATTTTCATTATTGGGATAGTATATGCATTTCTGGAACGTAGAAGGAAAGATGTATGTATGGAAGAAGAGAACTTTTTGATATCTTTGCGTGCAGTCCCCAAGTTAGATATTGTTGGGTTGTCCTTGTATATTCATAAAAGTAGAATTAGAAGGGTAATGCTTAATAATTAGACCTTATTGTGTGCCAGACACTGTACTAAATGCTTTTACATCCATTCTCTTATTATCTCCACTTTATAGCCAAGGAATACAAAGAGCTTAAGTTTGCCCAAAGTACCTAGTAAGTGGCAGAGCCACTGTTCAAACTTAAATCTGCCTGCCTCCAAAGGTATTCAGATTTATGCTCCCTTCCTTGGGTAGTAAAGAATGTGGGCACTGAAGCCAGTCTTTCCGGGGTTCAAATCCTGGTGCCTTTATTTACTAACTTGCATAAAATACTCCTCAGTTTCTATGTCCCTAAAATAGAGATTGTCATAAGTACCTACCTCAGGGTTATTAGGGATGAATTAATTCATGTAAAGAGCTTAGAACTGTGCCTGACACATAGTAAATTCTTAGGAAATGTTGGCTTTGGTTTTTTTATTTTATTTCAAGGTATTCTTTAGATTCAGATTGTCCTTTCTACCGTTAAAATACTCAGGCTTTGTAATTAAGTATGTATGTAAACTTCAGCTCTGTTCTTACTAAAACCAGGGGAATTTTGCTGAAATTTTGGAAAATACTGGGTATAAATAGTACAAAGATCTGTGACTAGGACCAGGGGTCCCTGTGACTGGGGTTTGGTTTCTGTGTTTCATAGAGAAGGTTGTAAGGGTCAGATGAAGTAACAAATACAAATAAAATTTAAATTGTATATGATATGCAAATGAGAAATACTGTTATTAAAATTAGGAAAGTTGCGTTAAATTATTGAGAAAATTATTAAAAGAAAGTTTAACTTCCTTAAAACAGCTAGTGATTTATAGCTCTATATGAAGATCGCAGTCTGTACCATAAAATTACAAAAGATTCCTTCCATGTGTTTGTCCTAAATCTCTTTTTTGGTGGTAGAGCATGAAATTGAATTTTTGCAGTTGTTTCTGTAGATTAGTTTGCTAAGACTGCTGTAAAAAGTACCACAGACTGACTTAACCAACAGAAATTGTTTTCCTTACAATTCTGGAGGCTGGAAGTCTGAGATCAAGATGTCGCTAGGATTGGTTTCTTCTGAGGCCTCTCTCCCTCCTTGGCTTGTAAATGGCTGCTGCTCCCTGTGTCTCATGTGGGCTTCCCTGTGTGTGTGTGTCCTTGGCTCCTCTTCTTAAAAGTCATACTGGAATAGGGCCCACCCTAATGACTTGATTACCTCTTTAAAATCCTTCTTTCCAGACACTCACATTCTGAGGATTTAGGAGTTGGAACTTCAACATCAGAATTTTGAGGGGCAACACATTTTAGCTCATAACAGTCTGTTTAGAGAATTCTATGCCAGGTAATCTCAGTGCTCCATTGCCCTTATTGTTGAGCACCCTTTCCCAGGGGGCTCAAGGAACATCCTTTATCCTGTGCCTGCCTACCTCTCCTACCTTCCACCTGTTACTTAGAGAACCGTGCTTGCTGCTGAGTACTCTTATCATGCCTCTGCGTGAAGTCATTGCATTTGGATTTAAAGCTATCAAATTTATTTATTCTGTCATCCTGTTGCATAATCTGCTTGAGAAACTATTCCAGTATTTAACCTAATAAATTCCTTATTTGTTTTGTAAGCACATTTCTTCTAAAAATTCCAAAATCTCTTCTGCAGTAATATTTTCTTTTTCTTAAACTGGTTTAAGCTTTAAAAAAAAAAAGTTCTAACATTTTCTTGAAGAGGTCTCTCTTTTCAGAGAGAACGTTTCCCTTTTTCCCATTGAAAGTAATAACACTTTTATTTTAGATACTTAGGAGTTTTCAATAAAATACAATTTAAAAAATATATGATGAGCCTACAATTAAGGGAGAATAATTAATATGTTCAGTCTTTTTTCTATGAATATATTTATTCCAGCCTGCCTTTTTCAAACCTAATAAATCATATGGTTTACTGCTATTTTAGTTATTAATCTAAAACCTGTTTCTTTTTAGTCTTTTAATGTAAATTAATTAATTTTAGAATGTTAAGCCAACCTTCCTTGTAATATCCCTTGTTATGTATCTGGATCTTATTCTTTAAATAATGTTTAGGATTTTTGTGCTTATGTTTATAGGAGAAAATAACCTCAGAAAATGAATTGAAAAATATTCCTCCTTTTTCTGTTCTCAGTAAGAGTTTATAGATTAATGTAGTTTTTTCCTTAAAGATGTGGAAGAATTTGCTAGTCAAGCCACTTGGTCCTGGAGTTTTCTTTATGGAAAGGTTTTAAGGATTATGGTTCTGTGTATATATATATCACAATAATATATATTATCCATATATAAATACATATATATGTTAAGATATTTATCTCAGGGAGTTGGCTTATAGGATTGTGGGGACTGGGCTAGGCTGTCAGGAAGGGCAGGTTGGAATTCTGGACAGTTGAGGCTGAGATCCACAGTTGAATTTCTTCTTTCTCAGGGAACTTTAGTTCTGCTCTTAAAACCTTTCAATTGACTGGATCAGGCCCACTCAGATTATCTAGGATAATCTTTCTTAATTGAAGTGATTATAGACTTTAATCACATCTACCACATACTTTCACAGTAACACCTGGATTAGGGTCTCATTGACCTAGGACTGTAGGCTAGGCAGGTTTACGGTATGAAACTGAACATTACAGCTTCTCTCCAGTCTTCCAGTCTTGGCTAACTCACTAGTTGTCTGATGCCTTCAAGCAGTTGTTTTTCCTGCTTTACTCATTTTTCTGAAGGATGTATTATTCCAGGGCATAGGACTAAAACCAAGCATGGAAGTCATGGTGGGTGTGGGGAGGAAAGCAAACTTTGGCTCAATCCAAGAAGAAGAACAGTCCCCAAGGATTCCTGTCCAGCTTTTGAGTGAGCAAAGCAGGAGACTTTTTATTTTTGGATATTTTTTGGTAGGTTGCACTGAACTGGTAGAAGTGTTTTTTTTAGTCCTAGGTGGAAGGCGTTTGGTATCCAGATTTTTTGAGATTCATTGTTGGTAAAATTGTGGGGGAAGAGATTGGAAGCCCATCATAAGTTTGCCGGTATTTTTAATACATTAAAAAAAAAAATCTGGCCATCATTTTCTGTCACCATTCTTTCATAAAAGAAAAGGCATTTAATATCAAAAAAGAATTACAGGTATAACTTAGGTACAAAGGCTAGTCCTTCTCAAGAAAACATTATGCTAACATATACTGTAACTCTTCAGTTCACATTTCAGTATTTTTGAAATCCTGAACTATCTTAAAAATCACATATATCTAATATACTAGTGTTTCTTTTTCCTAAAAAGCTGTTGGCAGATTGATGATGTCTTGGTCAGTGTCAAGTGTCTTTGAACTAGAGTAATTCGTCTGTGTGTGTGTTGCATTCTCATTTCTGCTAAGAATTCAGCGAAAACCTTTGATACTAATTGGTACTGGTCCTTGAAACATCTTTTGACACAATGATTTTGGATTGTCTTCAGAATTTTCAACATGTTCTATAGCTCAGTACTGATCCATGGATCTGTCCCCAAAACCTTCATATACACATTTTCTTGCCATACACACACTTAGCCTTTTCCTGTAAAATGGCCTACTCTGTTGACTAATGCATCTTTAAAATTTTTAATAGCACTGGCTTATACTGTTCCTTTTAAGACTTTATTGCTAATAGTATATTGCTTTGATATTTCCTGGAAGTTTCCACAAGTAATCTTTAACAGCTTGTGTATCTCTTCTTTAGAGGATTTTAGGTTTTTAGCAAGCAGAAGAGTATCCTGGATGTTAGGGACCTCATCCCAGAGATTCTATAATATGTTGATTGGCTTTTTCTTAGGAGTCATAGACTTTACCTGGTCTGTTATGTGCTATGGATTGTTCTTAGCTTAAAGGTGTCACTAGCATGGCCATAACTAGTTGAATCCAGTCAAAAGATAGAAACACCTTGTATGGAAATTATAGAATATCATCTATCCAGTTTTTAGGTAATATAGAAGTCCTCTCATAGTAACTATTTAAACAGAAAAGATGCTAGACATGCACATTATTGGCACAGAAAGGTGGTATGCCCAAGCTATAGATCTTGGGCTTGAAATTATATCTCTAAACCTGTACAGCATATATAGAAATCAGGAAGTAAATCAGCCCTATAAGGAGAGGTAACATAACAGCATGATGGGAAAAGTAGGCTGAAGCCAGAGCCTGGGATTGAAGCCTGGTTCCACTATTTATTAGCTGTGTGATTGTGGGAACTTTCCTTTACCTCTTTCTTCCTCAGTTTCCTCGCCTATAAAATGAGGGTAATAATGGCACCTACTTCATAAAGTTCTTTGACTATTAAATAACATTTGTAAGGTACTTAGAACCACGTGTGGCACATGATATGTGCGAATAAAGTTTATGGCCATCTGTACGTAAGATGTAGGGTTTGTAGTAATTCGACATATTGAACAACCTCAGCTGATTAATTTGTGATCCTAATGTGAAATGTATTCTTGAGTAATTAGGTTTTAGATTCAATTATTAATTTAAGGATGTAAGAAAACTTTGCTGTTTGAAAAGAGTGTTGGAATACTTAAGAACTTCTTGAGATACACTAAAATTCATCAGTTTAACTTGTTAGATTTACCAGAGTTTTTTTCATTACTTAAAGATTTGCTTGGTAGGCAATCAAAGTGCTAGAACAAGAAAATATTTAAGATTGTAGATCTAATTTGAAGTCTTTGACAGAAACACAAAACTTAGGATAGTGGTTACAGGGGATTCAACTGTATTGTCGTGTTTTGTATTTTAAATGGGGTGGTAAGTATAAATTTTTTTATTGTGTAAATCTTTGTTTCCAGTATATTTTTTAATTTAATAAATTTGTTACAGAAACTAAGGGCAATCTTAGTTATAAGTTGAACATAAGGTCTTAAGTCTTCATTTAAATCCAGGTAATATAGTCTCTTTGTGCATAAAACCTGTTCTTGGACATAAGTTATATTGACAGAAAGGTACTGAAGGCAGTAAATTGGGGATGTCAAGTAGAAAAGACAGGAAATTCTGTCCAAGCAATTATGATCTTGTCACTGCTGCCATTGTGCTGTTATATGCCTGCCTGTTAGCCTGGCCTCAGCAGTTCATAGGGGAGAAGGAAAGAAAGGGGAAGGAATCAGAGCTCCAGCCTTGCCTTGGAATTGGCGTGTCCTCTTCTCTCCTGCATCTCTTCTCTCATTATGGCTTTCTTTCAAGATAGAAGAAATGAGGAACAGAAGTGGTTCTGCCAATAGACATCTTTCAATTTTATGCCTTCTCCAACTTGTGCAGTTTTTTGCCTTAAATTCTATTTTGTAGGCTATTAATACAGCTTCACCAGCTCTCTTTTGGGTATGTCTCTCTTTCCATCCTTTGCCCATTTTTCTTTTGGGTTGGTTTCATGCATTTTTATAAGCCCTCATTGAATATTGTGATAAGGACTCTGTGTGGTACGTTGCAACTACAATTTTTCAAATTTATTTTTTATAGGATCTCTTGCCATACAAAAGTTTTTGTTTTTTGTATTGGGGAGGGAGTTGGTAATCACATTTTGTCTTTCTCTTCTCTTTTAGCTTTTGGGTTTTTTGGTCCTGATGATAAAGGCTTCTCTATCCCAAGATTGTAAGTCCCCTAGAATATTCTTCAAAAATAATAATGTTGTGATTGAGTCTCTCATCCATGAAATGAAAGGTTATACTAAATCATTCATTCCCAAACATAGCCAGTCTACAGGATCACTTGAGGAGCTTATTAAAAATTCTCAGATCCTACCCCAGACTTACTGAATCAGAATCTCTGGAGAATGGGGCCCAAGAATATGTTTTTAACAAGTTCTTCTGGATGACTCTGATTATTGGTTAGACCTGAGAACCACTGGACAGTATAATCATTTAGGTCTCTTATTCCAAAAATATCATTTTTCTGATTATATAACTCTTGTGTTTTGATTTTTCTCAATTAGGTTGTAAACTCTTTATATGAAGAGAGGACTGTGTCTTAAGTACTACCCTTCTTGCATTTAACCTATTGAGATCCTATTACTTCACACTTGGACAATTCTAGTAGCCTCTTCTTTTAACTATTCCAGTCCATCTGTGGTGGTATTTATCTTCAAACATATTGAACATACACCCTCCATATGTAAAAACTTTGGCTACAAGACAAAATCCTAACTCTATTTTACATAATAATTCAAGACTCCATAGGTTCGCTCCATCTTATTTTTCAACTTTATCTTCCCCCAGGGCTATTGTGTATAGTCATCTAAGTTGTGCATTGCAAAGCTTAGACAATGGTATACATGGGGTTCCCTGGAGTTGTAGGACATAATGGTGACCCTGATTTCCCCACACTTTTACATTAACCCTTCACTGTAGTCTGATTAGTCTCTCACCCACCCCAGTTTTATGTAGTAATAAAGCCTTGTTCACTCTTACTTTCCTGCCTGTTCTGTGCCATCTGCACTGTCCAGCATGCCCTTTCCTCTTTTCTCTGTCAAAGTTCTACATATTAACATCTGCACAGTGGAGAGTATTACATAGTAATAAAAAGAATGAGGATGGTTTCTAATCACTCCTTGGGAGTGAATTCCAGGATATATTGGTAAGTAACAATAGTAAAGGACAGGATTGGATATGGTGTTCCATCTTTGTAAAAGAAAAAGAGGAATTAAGAATTTATATGTATATACACATTTTATGCTTATTTCTTCAAAGAGAAACATGGAGGATAAACAGAAATTAATACAACTAATTATCTGTAGGGAATAGATGGGGAAAATTTGAGGGAAAAGGGAAGGGAATAACACTTCCACTGAGCATTCCGTTCTTGTAACACTTTAACTTATGAACCATGTAATAAATGTTTTACATAGTAAGTATAAAGAGAAATGAACCTAACCTACAGGACACACAGAGAAGAAATAACTTGAACGTACCATACTGATAGTACATCCCTATTGAGATGTATTTTAAGGCTAAAAAGAACTGCCCCCCGGTAGACATTTAAAACTTAGTATGTTTATTGTGAGTAATAATGTTGATGTTATAATTTTGAAACTAGTTTATGAACCAAGATTTTCCATTGTGAGGGAAGAGATGCTAATATAAGGAAAAACTATAGTGTTGAATTTGAGTTGAAAATATCAGTATAAACTCATGCTTGTTTAAAAAAAAAAAATCACCAACTTTATCTACTGAAATGGCTTAGAAGCAGTGACACCCCAGTAGCTATGAGGACAGCTAGTGCTCAGATACTGATCTATAAATGCCATTGGCCACTAAAAGGAACAAAGTCTCCAGGGAGAAGTGGCTGATTCCAGGTCTGGAGCAGAGATGGTAAAAGGTATGCTTGCTTGGAGAAATCTTCTGCCAGAAGTAGCCTCAAGAGCAAATAGAATTATGTTAAAATGACAGACA
Source organism: Crocuta crocuta (assembly GCF_008692635.1). Taxonomy (NCBI): domain Eukaryota; kingdom Metazoa; phylum Chordata; class Mammalia; order Carnivora; family Hyaenidae; genus Crocuta; species Crocuta crocuta. The sequence continues at coordinate 2,262,136 of NW_027528611.1, read as the reverse complement.
GTGGGTTGAAGAGAACCCCACTAGCCATATTTGGGACAGTTTGAACCAAAAATTGGGGACAATTTGAAAAAAAAATCATGGTAATGGATTATTGTACTAGATTAAAACAAATCTTTGAGTTCATAATGATACTTAAGGAGAAAGAAGGGAAGGATGTAGAAATAGTTCTACTTCATGGAAGACTGCTGTACAGTAGATGTAGGAGCAATAACACAAATAGCCATCATTGTGTAGTCCCAAATGTAATAACTGATTCAGGCAGGAATCATTAATAGATTGCGAAAAACACTGGGTGAAAGGTTATTGGGAGATAGAGTATTACATCTCTCTTTACAGTGGAGAGAGATGTATAGTCACCATTTAACCATGTGGCCAGGCTTTAGTAGGGTATCATGACACTATGCCTCTGATGTGATGGCAGTTTGGAAGGCTACAACTGCCATCTGTGTAGTATTCCAGTTTAGACACACAGGAGAAAATTTTTTACTCCTGTGGGAACCATGAGAGAGCCAGGATGATGGAACTGACCTAGTCTCTTTTAAAATGTCAATTTCATTTTTTAGAAAAAGATGGAGGGAGGGGATATGCAAGAATAAAAAATTTGGAACAACTAGGGGGCACCTGGGTGGCTCAGTTGGTTAAGCGTCTGATTGGCTCAGGTCATGATCTCACGGTCTGTGGGTTTCAGCCCCGCATTGGGCTCTGTGCTGACAGGTCAGAGTCTGGGGCTTGCTTTGGATTCTGTGTCTCCCTTTCTATATCCTCCCCTGCTCATGCTCTGTGTGAAAAAATAAAACATTTTTTAAAAATTCAGAACAACTAAATGCAAGAAACAAGCCGTAATTATGGATCCCCAAAAATGTCTATAAAAGAAAATAAGCCAAATTAGTAAATTTGATGATGGATTGTGTATTGAGATTATGGAATTGTTCATTTTCTTAGATGTGAAAATGGTACTGTTGTGTTTTGTAGGAGAATGTTGTAATTCATAGACTATGCATACTGAAGTGTTAGGGATGAAGTGTGATATCTGTAATTCTCAGGTGATTTGGGAAATGTGTGTGGAGGGGGAAGGAATGCAAGGTGCACACAAATGAGGCAGGATGGTCATTGGTAAGTCTGAGGGTATACATCCATGCACTGATTGTAATGATTTTTCCATTTTCCTATAGATTTGAAAAGTGTCAAAATAGAAAATTGGGGAGAAAATCTCTTCAGAGCCCTGCGCAGATTTTGTCTGATGAAGACTTCTTTTTCCCAGGCACGCTAGCTAGAGGTGATTTTCTCATATGAATTTTTATGACTTTTATGTTTCTTTTATCCCCAAACCTAAATGCACATGAGAGCTGCCTGAGATGACTTTTGTAAAAAAAATTACCAACTGCCAGACCACACAGTAAACCTATGGCAATATACTCCGGGAAAATAGGCCTGATATTTGAACCAAGTAACCCTTATTCTGTATGTTTTAGCTAAATTTATTTGTCTTTTTCACATATCCCCACCTAGCCAGCGTGGGAGCTTAGGATCAACCCTGAAAGTGTTGCTAAATCCTTTAGGTCCTTTTTTGCTGGCACACACTCTTAGGTATGTTCCACACAGTAGGTGTTTGGTAAATGGATGCTGACTATGTTCTGTAATTTGTTGATACTTTGAAGAGATTACCAGAAACGTCTCTAAATCTTGAGAGATTAAAATAACCTATTTCATAAAAGTGCTTAGTCAATTCAAAAGATTCATGTGAAAGCTGTGTAGTTTTTAGTTCTAAAATTACAGGTTTGGTTTATAAGAATAACATGTCTGTTGTCGTTAAATGTTTGAAATTAAGAGTTACCAGTGGAATCATAATTGAATTCCATTACCTATGCAAACAGACATATTCAGAACCCAGTACTTAACAAAAAAAATATAAATACACAGAGATAAAGGGTTGTTGATATTGGAATTGAGATGAGGATTAATGTGGTAGCTAGATAATAATGCAAGAAAGAAACTAGCAAAGATTAAAATTTTTTTGAGTATGATTTTTATAAGCTTGAAGCTAGGTTTGAATATATGAATAATAGTAACAGCTAAAAATTTTTCAGTGTTTAACTTATGCCACAGACTGTGCTTAATCTAAAGTATTTGTGATCCTTAAAACAGCTCTTCCAAAGAGATAGTATTAATAACTTACAGATGAGAAAATTGAATCTCAGAAAAGTTAGTCATGTGCCCAGATTTACGTAGCTAGTAAGTGGTGGAATCACGAACCGAACTATTCAGTCGAGCTTCAAACCACTTGCTGGCAAATATGGGGGAGGCATGATCGGGTATGGTTAACTATAGCTTCCCTTAAAGTGAGTCTTTGTGAAGAAATGGTATGGTAAATGGGAAAATGTTTCATAGCCTTGAAAAAAAATAAAAACAAAAGATAAAGCAGAGGAGAAGGGTTAATCTTTACTAGGGGTTAAACAAACAGTTGCATAGGCTCATAGGGAGAGTATGTAAGAAGGGCATGTATTGACCAGTATTCAAAAAGTACAGTATCATGAGTTCTTTTTCTGTACGGAAAAAGTCTTCTGGTATAGCTGCAGTATTAACCTAGACCACATAATCTATCTTTAATCCATATAATGTATTTGTATGTGTTAAAATAGCTGAAGTAAGCTTACATTTTACTGTTGAATTAAAAATGTGATTAAACATTGTCTCAACAATAAACAGCAAAATTACTTGTGTTAATAGTTTCAGTTATCCAGGGGCGCCTGGGTGGCTTAGTCGGTTAAGCATCCGACTTTCGCTTAGGTCATGATCTCGCGGTTCGTGGGTTCGAGCCCCGTGTCGGGCTCTGTGCTGCCAGCCCAGAGCCTGGAGCCTGTTTCAGAGTCTATGACTCCCTCTCTCTCTGACCCTCCCCTGCTCACGCTGTCTCTCTCTCTCTCTCTCCTAGAAATAAATAAAACATTAAAAAAAAAAATAGTTTCAGTTATCCAAACATTTTTAATACTCCATTGGAATGAGTTATGGCAGTAATCTTTTTAGGTAAAGCAGATTTTTACTTCCTATAATAAAAGAACAAACAAGGGCACCTAGCTGGCTCAGTTGGTGGAACATGTGACTCTTGATCTCGGGGTTGTGGGTTCGAGCCCCACACTGGGTGTAGAGATTGCTTAAAAAATACTTGGGTGGCTCAGTCAGCTAAGCATCTGACTCTTGATTTTAGGCTCTGGTCATGATCTCACAGTTCATGGGTTCAAGCCCTGTGTTGGGCTCTGCTCTGACATTGCGGAGCCTGCTTGGGATTCTCTCTCCCTTTCTCTCTGACCCTCCCCTGCTTGCTCTTTCTCTCTCAAAAATAAATAAACATTAAAAAAATAAAATAAAATCTTTAAAAAAAAGGAACAAAGCTACATTCTAGGTAACAAACTAGTACAGAGAATCTGTGTGCAACTGCTATTCATTAAATGTAATGTTCTAGGACTCTTTCACAGTAATTCTAAACTAATTAAATATGTTACTCATTGAAGAAAAAATGTAAATAAGTAGTTAAGACATAATTTTTTAAATCCCAAGAAAAAATTTCCCTGTTAACAAAAAATATCATTTTGGAACTTCTAGATAAGTGACAGAAAAATGATGGCAAGATTGTTAAACTGAAATTCTACATGACCTTGGCACAGAAATAGCTGAATCAGTGGAACAGAGTGTAAAACCAGGTCAAGCATTTATTATTATGTGTTAGTGTTTGATGAAGGTGACACCTCAAATCAGAATGGAAAAAACTGACTCTTCAGAATACCTTAAGGCAGTTAATTTGAATTTTAGTAGATCCACCTCTCAGGCTATATGCAAAACAAATTCTATATGGGTTAAAAATTATAAAAAAAGAAACACAAAGTCAGTTGAGTGAAATTTGGTATAACCAAATTATATGTACCATTGAGAATGATGTAAGAGTGTGATTATTGACATGAAGCCAAAATCATGTTATGTTGAGAAATGCAGCATAGTATTTACAGAATGTCAAATTGTGAAAAATAAAATATTAGGAAAGTCTGGAAGATGAATTATGGGAGGTTTTTGTCTTTTCAGTATTTTCTGCCAAAAACAATAAACCTGTATTACCTGAGTGCAGGATTATTGTCTTTTTTAAAGTTCTGCAGGACTAAAAAAGCTAAAGAAAAGACAGTTTGCTAGTAGAAGAGGAAGATGTGGTATCTTCCTGAGGAGAAAAATGGAAAGACACAGAAGGTCAAGTGCAAATGAAGTGAGGCAATGGAGGCAAAAAATAATTTGTAGAATTCCAGAAACACAATATGTTGTCATTTCACTGAATTAAAATGAGAAAGGTAACTGAGAAGGTAACTGAAGTCAATAGAACCATACAAGAGTCAGGACATAGTAAGTGTATTTAAAAGTGGGGGGGTGAGTATGATGAACTTAGGGAGCTGAAAAATGCTAGCTATGCAGTTGTATAAGGGAGATTAACACCAGTCTCCACATTTATCACCTGCCTTTTGTATAGTGTTTTGTGATTTTTTTTTTTTTTTGAGAGCTTTTCCGTGCATCCTATTTGAGAAAAGTTTGTCTAACAGTAATGGCAGATATCATCCTCTGTTTTTATAGATGGAAACCATGAAGCTTATAGAATGTTTTGGTGACGTGGCTAGTTAATAATGAAGCCAAAGCCAGCACCTGTTTTGCTTATTTTGTGGGTGGTCTTGTATGATTATACCTTGTGCTCACACACTTGCAGGGGGAGGGGAGCAAGTTTTGGAAAACATCCAGTGATTCTAGTCCAGCTTGACAAACTGGATATGAATAAATCACAGCTATTACCTAATACCTACCCACCATGGTTGTCTTTCCCTACCCACCCAAAACTTTTAAGGCTCTCAAAGGTGAAATTTTAGAAGTATTGATGAAAATAACTAAGTGAACTATGATAGCTCATTTTAATGTAATTTATCAGATCAGCAAAGAGGAAGAAAACTGAAACAGTATTAGCAGGGTTCTGGAGAATGGATGCTCCGTGCTGCTGGAAAGAGCATAAACTGGCATCTTTACCGAGGACAGTCTGGCAGTACCTGTCAAAACTTAAAAGTTGTTTACCTTTTTCCATATCAGTTTTACTTATAGGAGTTTATTCCAAGAATATTGTGGGGAGATGCCCAGAGATAACATGTGCAAAGAGTTTACCACAGCTTTGTTGATTTTTAAAGTATTTATATTTTTCTACATTGACTGAAATTTTTTCAGTGAGTACTTATGGCTTTTATATGTAGTGAAATACTAATAATGCTATTTCATAGAAAAATATAACCATTGTGTCACAGCATTCTTACATTACTACCATAACTCCTACAGGGCAAGAACAGCAGCTATGACCCTGGATATTACTGGCTTTCTCTTTCTTTTGTAACAGTAGTTCTGTAGTCAGTAATAGATGAAAGGCAAGATGGTTCGGGGGAAGCAGTATGATTGGGTGGAAAGAATATGGGAATCCAAGAACCTAAGTTAGCATCCACCTTTGCCTCTTAGCTAGAGTTAGGATTTGAGGCAAATTGCTAACATCTCTAAAGGTTGATTCTCATCCCCACCCCACAATTTGAGTGAGGATAATTAAAGTAACTCTCCTGGGGTTGTTTCACTTCCAAATAAGATTAGGTTTGTAAAACTTCTTTGTAGACTCCCTGATTTGGGAATAAAACAATAATCAACATTTATTGAATGTTACATGCCAGGCATTGTACTAAGCACTTATTTTACTCCTTATATCAACCCTGTGTGGTTAACGGTTATTTCCTTTCTGACAAGTGAGGAAGTTGAGACTCTGATTTAGGAACCTGCACAGGGCCACAGTTATAAAAAGTAGAGTCATAATGGAAGATCATACTTGGAAAGAAAAGTATGTAGCTAGAGATCTCTAAGAAGTTATTCATGCCTCAGCAGTCTGCCCAAGTTACATTTGAAGGGAGGACCCAGTGGAAATAATGTACTAACCGGGGTCTCTTTCTTTGCTCATGTAAACAGCTAAATTATTATGGGTTGAGAAACATTGCAGGAAAACCAGATCTGGTATTTAGAATGCTAAGAATGGATTTTATATGGGCTTAATTCTGGAATGGTCTTATTCAGTATCTTTAGAAATAATCTGGAGAAAGGAAAACTGGAAGGCCTTAAATAGAAGACTGAATTTCTTCTGAGATTAGAACATTAGGGTTGTACTTGGAAAGGGAGTGAATAGAACATGACAGAAAAGGTTCAGTAGAATTTGTTTAAAAATATATATACCCGGAGGCGGTGTCTGGGTGGCTCAGTCAGTTAAGTGTCTGACTCTTGACTTAAGCTCAAGTCATGATCTCGTGGTTCATGAGTTCAAGCCCCGCATTCAGCTCTGCACTCAAAGTGCAGAGCCTGCTTGGGATTCTCTGTCTCTTCCTCTCTTTGTGCCCCTCCCCGAGCTTGCACTCACTCACGCTCTCTCACTCTCTCTCGTTCTCTCAAAATAAATAATAAAAACTTTGGAAAAAATATATATATACCCAGAATACATTCTGAAAATGGCAGCCTCTTTGCTACCAGTTAATAATATCTTAGAAGGTGATTGTGTAGACACTTGAGACACTATTACCCTGCTGGCTATCACCTGTGAATGAATATATGTGAACCAAAATGGAAAACGTGTTCACCTTGAATAGAAAACATTAGCAGAGTTATGAGAAACATAAGGTAACTAGATCAAAGTCAATGATAGGTGATTAAAATAGTTAAAGGAATGCAGTGGTTTTACATAAGAACAGACAGAAAAGACTGGGATTTGTTTGGAACCCAAGATTTGGCAAAGATATAATTACTTTCTAAATCTGATTTGTAGAGTACAGATGAAGGGTAGATTGGTTTATGTAGCAAATTCTGTGGTATCCTACCTTCTCATCACCACCCAGCTTACTCT
>NW_027528611.1:2252892-2255028 GCF_008692635.1 Crocuta crocuta | reverse complement strand
ATCCGACTTTCGCTTGGGTCATGATCTCGCGGTTCGTGGGTTCGAGCCCCGCGTCGGGCTCTGTGCTGACTGCCAGCTCAGAGCCTGGAGCCTGTTTCATTCTGTGACTCCCTCTCTCTCTAATCCTCCCCTGCTCACGCTGTCTCTCTCTCTCTTAGAAATAAATAAAAAACATTAAAAAAAATAAATAAATAAATAAAAAAAAATAAAAGACCATACTCTTGTGGGGTACCTGAGTGACTCAGTCTGGTTAAGTCTGACTCTTGATTTCAGCTCAGGTCATGATCTCCTGGTTTATGAGACTGAGCCCCTGTTGGGCTTCTGCACTGAAAATGCGGAGCCTGCTTGGGATTCTCTGTCTCCTCTCTGCCCCTCTCATGCTTGCACACACGTGGTTTCATGCTCTCAAAAAAAAAAAAAAAAATCATACCTTTGTACCATTAACAGTCTGAAAGCATTATGCTTTTGAAATGGATCCATGTTAGGGTTGTTTGCCCCTAACCGGCTTACAGCTCGATTTTAAAAGACTGAATAGTTCAGTGGCAAGATACTGAATTTAACGGCACAGTGATCCGTGTGATTATCTTATATTCTTCAGAAATAGAGGAAATTGCAAGTAAGAAGAAAATACATAGACCTAGTATCTAGAGGTTATTGTGGATTAATACTCGAGATGATTATGTTCTAGGGAGAAACTGTTGTGTCCATTTTAAGGTGCTAGGAATATGTGGCGATAATTCCCCTATTAAAGATTGTATGTAAATTTCTCAAGATGGGAGATAATGATGTTTAAGGTTTTGCTGTTCCAGGTCAGCAAAATCAAGACTTAACAAAGATTGGGCCTTCATGCGAGGTCTGTGATCTAAATAATAAATATATTTGCGTAGCTCTTTAGAGTGTATAAAAATGCTTTCACATACTGTGTGGAAGTGAAACTTCATATGGCTTGCTGGATGTTAACTTTTCTCTGCTTAGTGGGTATATAGTTTGAATTCCATTATTAATACATTTCTGACTCCTAGTTCTTTTCTGAAGCAGTCTCTTCATTTACTGTTAAGTATGCCAGGGGTGTCATGATCCTTTAGTTTTCGTAATTATATGTTGCTCTGACTTTTAGGACTGTGTTTTGGCCAAAGATAGTTTTGTAACAATAGAGACTGTATTATTGAAGTGCTTTGCTTATTTATTTTTTCTTTTCTTTTTCCTTAGATCTGTTCTAAGGACCAAGATTCATTTGGGGGATGGTTACAGGATTGAACCATGATAGGCACTGAAATAAATTCAAAGTTGAGTGAAGCACCAGTCCTGGAAGGGGCGTAGTACTGTGCTTAAAGTGGTTGCTCTGATGTATGTTGAAGAATTTGGTGTCAGGTAACTTTTCAGGTTATAGGTTTAAGAGTGTTTTGTTCTGTCGTTCTAGGATTCTAGAGGAATTCATTCATTGGAGGCTTTGGGAAATGTTGCATTAGGTAATTTCTTAGTGTGTGCCACTAAGCATTAATCCTGAGATGATTTCTTGAAAAAGGGAGTTCTGACTCCAAATACATTCGGGAGAAGGCTGTAACTAGATCCTTTCTTGGAGTTCCATAGTATAATCTTGTTCGTTGAAGCATTGTTTGTACTAGTTAAGTAAGAAACTGCTTAGGGGCGCCTAGGTNAAAAAAAAAAAAAAAAAAGAATAAACCTTAAAAAAAAAAAAAAGCTTAAATATTCATGGGTAGGAGAGTGGAATCAGACAATTTTACAGCAGTTAAGAAGGAACTGGGGCACCTGGGTGACTTAGTCGGCTGAGCATCTGACTCTTGATTTCGGCTCAGATCATTATCCCAGGGTTGTGGTATCAAGCCTGCATCAGGTTCTATGCTCTATATTCATTCATTCATCCATCCATCCATCCATTCATTCTCTTTCTCTCTCTTCCCCCACCTTTGCTCTCTCCCTCTGCCCCTTCCCCCACTGGGGCTCTCATCCTCTCTCTCTAAAAAAAAAAAAAAATAATAAAATGAACCAAATCTTGATCTTTCAACATGGATGCATCTCAAGAACACTAATTTAGAGAAACATTCCAGCATTACAGAATGAGAATGATGCATGCATCGTACGTAGTTTGTGTGTTTCTTTCTTTTTTTTTTTTTT
>NW_027528611.1:2227034-2252644 GCF_008692635.1 Crocuta crocuta | reverse complement strand
TTTTTTTTTTTTTTCCAATTTATTTCTGAGAGAGAGCGAGACAGTGTGAGAAGGGGAGGGTCAGAGAGAGAGGGAGACACAGAATCCGAAGCAGCCCCAGGCTCCGAACTAGCTGGCAGCACAGAGCCCGACGCGGGGCCCGAACCCACGAACCGTGAGATCATGACCTGAGCCGAAGTCGGATGCCCAACCAACTGAGCCACCCAGGTGCCCCAGTTTGTGTTCTTTTACAACCATATGCCTTTACCAGCATATCTGTAGAGTATAAATTCATTTTATAAAGTCAAAAGGATTCATACCAAGCAAATTGTGATATGGAGAAGTGATTGGGATTGGGGATGATGATCAAAGCATCCTTTTTAAGAAGGGAAATATTCATGTATTATTTGTAATAAAAATTAAATGCAAGTAAAATGCCTGTTAAGTGCTGAGAGGGCTACTTTTCCCTCATCGGAGATGCCTAACTTGCTAAGTATCAATTCCATCTCTGTATATTAATTCAATCCATTGTATACAAGTTAAACTGCATTTTGAGCCCTGATTCCATAGACTAGGAAGAAACTGTTTTCAAACTATTCCATAATAATGTGACTATTCACACATTTTAAGGAATAAATGAAGTAATTTATACAGTGTGGTCTGTGCAAATTCTCAAGAGAGAGATTCCGGCTTATTGTGTTTGGTCCAAGAGTTCTTTAGGAGAGCAACAAAGAGAAGTTTGAACTTGGTTCTTGAGCCACTAGTGGAAGAGCTGAGAAGCAGTTAATCTGTCCTGCTGAGGGAAACGCTGCCATTCAGAACCTGTTAAGCTTACAGAGGCAAACCCCCTTTTGGTCTTTCCATTGTTGTTGGAATGTTGTTCCAATAATGCTGTTTCCAGTTCTGTATCATTTTCTTAATCCTGTTCTGTAGACCTGATTTTGACCTTTCTGAGTCAAACCTGAGAGCAGTGGCGGTTTTGACTTTACCAGTCCCTGGGGATCTGTTATAACCTCTACATGTTACTGCCTTTAGTGGCCTAACTTCTTCCTGAACTCGTTAGCATGCAGTCCATTTGCATAAAAATTGGTAGTGATATTAGAGGATTCTTTACCAGAACACCAAGTGGAAGTCAGTATAAATCAAAAGTGCTAATAAACAGGGTGAACTTCAGAAATGTTCCAAGCAGCTAGGCATCCTCCAAGGATGGAGGGGCTGCAGAGCATGATTATCTGGAAGTATGAAGCCTCTTGAACGCTCCATCCCCCCCCCCACGTGCACGTGCAAACATACACACACACACACACACATTTCTGCCTGATCAGCCTTACACATGGCAGTAGCTCATTACGTGTTCTTTGTCATGACTGCACCGCTTGGGGGACAGTTAGCCTTATCACCAGTGGAATTTTGAGGTGGGGGCTAGGGTTGAGGATAAGGTACAGAAAGTGAAAGAAAGAACTTAATAAAGAAGAACTTGAGCACTGTAAGTCAAATTTTGCTTTTTTTTAGGGCGGGTGACTTCTTGTTTCTACTCTCCCATGAGTATGATGGTTGTTGATTGTTTCCTAGTTTTTAATTGTTGCAGGAACGTATGTGTCTCAATGGTTTTTGATATATGGGCAGGTTTTCTTTATTTGGCCAGTTGGATTCTTCCCCTCTTTTGTGTCTGTGATTATAAACACCACCAAATTATTGTAGAATCAGTCAAGATTGTGGCCAGAATTGTGGATTTGATCTCTGTTTTTGGATACAGCTTAAAATTACCCAAGTAACAAGTTTATCAACATTCTTATATTCTTCATGATTTGATAAAGACCATTTAAATAAGTTCATTTCCTGTCAATATAAAATTATAGAAATGTTGAAGATGTCATTTCTTCTCAGAACAAGACTGAGAGCTTTTGGTGAGTTCTCTAGTTTGGCTTTCTTGCCTTGGAAGTCCTTGGAAACCTGTTTTGAGAGCCTTCTAAATCCTGCATATTCCTGTCTTCCAGGATTTTTTCTGGTCAAGCAGACAGCTCAGGATACAGAATCCAAGGATGAATGTTCACCGTGGCAGTGAGAGCGACAGGTTATTGCGGCAGGAGGCTGGCTGCCTAACGGATGAAAGCCCAGCTGCAGCACAAGAGAAAGAAACAAATAGCCCGGCTTCTTCTGGTCTTCAGAACCTTACTTATCCTCTCAGCCCCAGGAGCGATGGTATGACGCTTAGATCTTGACTTCATTTGGAGGGCTTTCCCACACCTGAGCACCCACTCTCCCCAGAAGGCTTTACTAAAGAAAATATCCAGCTGATTGGCTTAGCTTACAGACGTCACAGTTCTGTAAAGATGACCATCATGAAAAATCTCCACTTAATCAGTCTAGGACATCTAACATGGAAATGATAGTATAAGAGAAATTGTCATGGATTAGGAGTCAGAAGACAAATTCAAATTCTAGCTCTGCTACAATCATCTATAACCATGGATGAGCTCCTTAATCTTTCTGAGCCTTGCTTTCTTAATCTGGAAAACGGATATTAATCATCTTCACGAGACCAAAAGACTTTTTAGTTAATGGATGTGCAGGCTCTTGATAAACTGTTAGGCTCTTCTTAATGTTTGATAAAGACAGTGGCAACACTAATGATAACAACTACTGTTTATCGAGCGCTCACTGTGCTAGGAACTTTTTTTTTTTTAATAAAGGGTAGCAAATCTAGACCATTGCCTGTTTTTTGTAAATTTTTTTAAATAATAGCCATCTTGTTTACATGAGGCCTATTTGTTTACATATGGCCTTTGGCTCCTTTCCTGCTACAATGCCAGAGACCATGGCCCACAAAGCCCAGAATATTTACTTTCTGGCCTTTACAGAAAGTTTGCTCGTCCCTGGTTTGATTAATCCTTGTATAGCTGAGGAAACAGGCTTCAGAAGCTTAGGAAACTTGTTCTGGTTCACACTGCTAGGAGGTAGGGGACTGAGATTTGAACCTGTGCCTTTCTGAGCAGGGCCATGCTCTTCTAGATAGGTCAGCTGCCAGCAGAGCAGAGCATGCCTCCTGTCCTAGAGTGTACCATTCCGGGAAATTGGTGCAGCGAGTTTCTCCTCCTACTGTCTCATTTATGCTGGGAGGAGCTTACGGTGTCCTTCAGGAATCCGCCCAAATTGAATTGCTTCATTGCTGGGGGGGGCGGGAGTTCTAACAATCTGCGTTCTAAAAATTTGAATTGGTTTTTTAGAAAGGCACTTTGAATGCGAAAGCTAGTCTTGGTGAGTAAAGTGTTTCTTGCTATAAGCTTGCCTGTGGATTGTGTGAAGTTTGGCTCTTGGTATGCAAACACAGGGCCACACTGAAAATTTGGCAAAAGTGTAGGATGTGAATCCTTAATACGTTTTTGATTGAGATTTTGGTTTCCTTTCCTCTAGAAGCAAATGTAGTTGGCAGGGTGTCGTGGGGAAGTATGGGGAAGTGAGTGTTCTCTAGCTCACAATTTATTTGGTTATCTAAGTGCTCCAAATCAGACTAATTTCCCATAGGTCATGGGCAATAATCATGTTAATGAATTATTGTGTACAAACTTAAAGTACGTGAGGAATGGGACATTTGAAGAAAATGTAGAAGTGTTAATTAAGCTTATCCAGTCTAGGTGTCAGGATATGCATATTGTTAACTGTTTTGGTATGTTTGAAATTTTTCCTTAAAAAATTTTTTTTAACTTACGTTAGGAGAACTGCCAATTTAAAAGAATCCTATAGTAATCCTTTATAAGTACTTTCCCCTGATATTCTTCTGTGTATGTCCAGATTTCAGCTACAGCATTTAGTTTTAAGCCTTTTTTGCATGATACAGTATTAACACACTTTGAAGTGCTCTCACATACTTTAATTCATTTCAGTTGATAAAATAATCCTATGAGGGAGGTAGAGTGAACATTATTTTCATTTTACAGAAATGAACAAGGTTTAGAAAATTAAATTATGTAAAGAAAACAGCTCTTTGGTGAAACTAGGACAGAAAACTGACGTTCCGGGAATGAATTCTAACCCAAGGCCACTTGCACTGGAACCTTTCTGCTGAGAGCAAGACTTGCCTATTCAAAAAATGGTGTTGGCAATTAGGATCCTTCCTGTGCATAGTGAAAATACATTTTTATGTGACTTTCTAGCAAAAGTAATGAATCAGACAATTAGAGACTATCATCCCTTTGGGAAGTAAAATTTAGAAACATTTAGAAATTTTTGAATGTGAAAAATGAATGCTTTCTGCACACAGAGGCAGCAGTTTCCTTAAAAAACAAACAAACAAACCAGGAAACATAATCGTATTATTTAGAGCTAGAAGTGGAAACAGAAGTAAAAAGTGATTGCCTCTGTGAAAGAAAACAGAGGAGGGCATGGAGTGTGGTAGGGCCTTGCTGGTTGTCCACAGACATTCTTTTGTGTTTAAATTTTTTTAAGCCATGCACGTAGTTTACTTTACAGTTTTAAAATCATTTGATTATAAAATGTGGGCATTACTCCTTTCATTCTCTCCTCCCCAACATACAAACCTGGAAAAAAGCTCAGGGTGATCCAGTATGAGTCTCTAGTTTATTTTTCCATTATTTGTTTGAGGCAAGAGTTTTTTGCTTGTGACCACCTAAAAATTTCAGGGGGTGGGTATTGGGGTTTTTTTGTTTTGTTTTGTTTTGTTTTTAAGAAGAGTAGGTTTATTTCCCCCCCCAAGCCTTTTTGCTGTCAAGTTATTTTGGTTTGTTTGTATGATCTTTTAGACCTTTCACTTGACTATGCCTCTCAGCCAGCAAATCTTCAGTTCCCTCACATAATGCCACTTCCTGAAGACATCAAAGGCTCCTGCTTCCAAAATGGGAATAAACGGAACCATGAACACTTTATGGCTCCAGAACGATTTGGAAACAGCACTGTGGGCTTTGGCAGTAACGTTCATTCCCAGGCACCAGAGAAAGTGACACTTCTTGTAGATGGCACACGTTTTGTTGTGAATCCACAAATTTTCACTGCTCATCCGGATACCATGTTGGGAAGGTAATTGATGATGATTTCCTTCCAAATTCACTCTGTTCTCTCTGAGGAGAAATACCTGCTGTTTATCTTGCACTAGAATGAGGAAAAGAAGCACTGATTGCTTTTTTTCCTGCCGTCATATTTTTGAGAGACAGGGAGGGCAAGCTTGTAAAAAAACCTTATATCTTTTGATGATTTGGGTATGTACTTAATTTCTTTACAAAGCCAGTAGAGTAAAATGAGCCCCCACAAAAGGGAGTGCAGTCAGTTTGAACTATGGAAAATTATCTCTGAATCTCATTCCCTAGTCCTCAATAAACTCACTCTAGAGCAGAGGTCAACCTGATTTCTGTTATCCATAGTTTGTATACTCACTAAAGTAATAATCTTCTCCGGAGTTCCACATCAAAGATCTAGAGTTAAGGTGAGATCTAAGTTGTGTTTTTTTTTCCTTTTGTCTTCTAATAAAAGATAGAATTAGATGTGTTCCACACGACATAAGAACAAAGGCATTTTACTGAAGAGTGTTTTGTCTGCCAACCATTAACCATTATGCTTGGCAGCAGGGTTGTGCTGTCATTTTCTAATGCCTCCATCACCATTCAGGTTTTCCAAAGCCAAATCTTTCTATCTGGCTGTTTTGTTGTTTTGTGTTTGTGCTCTCTTTTCTTTGTGTTCCACTCTGTCTGCTGCTTTTAGACTATAGTCTTACCATCTCCTGACTCCAGCATTTTAGGGTTAGAGCTTAGGAAATGGAAAGAGCCTCCCAAGGAGGAGCACTGTCCAGAAATTATTCTTAGAGCCTGGGCTGGGAGTTAGGAGATTCTCTTTCTGGCTAACCACAGACTTTAACATGAGGAAGAGCGGATTGGGATAAGAGTAAAAACAAACTGGTGTATACATACAAACACTTGGCTTTTGAGGGTTTTCATCTACTTCAAAGTACATCTTATGTAAAGATCGAACCTCACTCAAGACTTTGATGTAGAAATCAGAATGGACCACACTCATTTGTTGAGTTTTAGACTAAATGGAATCCAGCTATACAAATATATTTATATTTGAACATATACATACGGATTCATGATGATCCACTTTCGACCAGAACCAAACTTGTATATTTCTCAGACATCTGAATTTAACTAGAACAAAAATGCAACTAGAACATTAACACATTTTCCAAATTGGCCCTGTAGTTTATCAGGCTTGACTTCCTGTCCTCAGTCTTGGTGTTAGTACACTTGTGCTCTCCCCTCCCCCACCTTCCAAGTCCGTGTTAGTGTTCCCTCAGCACAGGCTGGCTCTTTGAGATAGATTGCCTCTGAAAGTAGTGATCACGAGAAGCAAGCAAGCATTTTCTGGGTACTAGATTAATAGATACTTGGGTGACGCCCTTTCTTTGAATCTCGGAATCAGTTGTTCCATGACAAGAGGCTCTGGTTCTTTATCGAGGTGGTTCATCAGCCAGGTCAGCTGAAGTTCTCTGTTCTGAGAGTTACTTAGGTTTGCCCTGTCCTGAGGTTACATACAGTGTGCATAAGCCTAGGCAGTGACTTACAGACGTGGGCCAGTAGTCACAAGGGGGACAGGCTGAGAGACTGCGAAGGGATTAGTGTTAATCCATGTCACTACCAGATAGATAACTCTGAGTTTAGGTCCTGCTGATGATAGATAGGGGAGGATTACATGGCATGTTCACTATTTTGATTCATAGCTGTCTTGGCTAGACTTCAACCAGAATGTTCCAGAAAAATGTCACCATTCTTTGAAGACACTTATCAAGATGGATTTCTTCTGTATGGCGTAGTGGTTTGAAAAGCATGTGATTTGGAGCCTTTTTCAGATCTTTGAAAAGCAGCCAATTTAGGGTGGAGGATAATAGTTTTGAACGTTGAACAGCAGATTAAGGAAGGAAATGGCAGTGAGGCCCAGTTGGAAACTCCTATCAGGCTGGCTGTAGATCCTGCCTGCCGGCCCTGTCCCTCACTCTGGTTTCCCATTCCACAGCTCAGATGTGCAGTGGGAGTGGTGAAGTCCTGGGGCCAGTTTTACTGGAGGGCGGGAGGATGGGAAAAGAGGAGTAAGAAAAAGTAAGATTTCCCTGTTCCCTCATGACCCCTGAGTTCATGCACAGAGCAGACCCCCCCTGAACTATGTCAAACCACTGATGAGCCTAATTACTACCGCCCCGGCCTACTTGACCTGACCATCACTAGAGCTAGTCCTTGGATTGAAGAGGGGCATCGCACCCAGAACTCCAGCATTACGATGTACCAGCAAAGGGAGAACTTTAACATCTGCACCTACTACTACGGATTCACCGATCACATTAGATGTTGAACAGCAAAACTGAGAAATACGGATACTGGCGTACTAGATGATGGTCATCAAGGGAGGAAGGAAACAGAGGTCAGGAGCGTGAGACACACTGTGGTCTTGAGCTGGCGGTGTGTAGGCAGGTTCCTCGGTGCTGGGAGGGCTGGAGAGGCAACCCTCACCCACTCCAGAGATTTCCCAGCGTGAAATCCCAGAAGCACCACAGGTGCACCTGGAGGACTTGCTGCTTCATTTCTCCTTGCACCCAAATGCTGAAAGCGATTGCTGCCACGTTTTCTCTCTGGAGGGAGCTTCTCAAGGGGCTGGGTCCCACCACTGTGTATGTAATTTATGAGTTTTAAAAACTATGGGAACGTGAGTCTTCCCGAGTGAGGTGTAAAGGGGGCAGTCTCCTCTGTGAAGAACCCAGCTGGACTGCAGATGGTAACATTGTTGCCTGGTGTCTTTCAGAATGTTTGGACCAGGAAGAGAATACAACTTCACCCGGCCCAATGAGAAGGGAGAGTATGAGATTGCTGAAGGAATCAGTGCAACTGTATTTCGAACGGTGCTGGTGTGTAGGAGCCTTTTTGTTCCTTCCTCTTCCCCAGGGGCAGGCATGGTCGGAAGCCTTGAGATCTCCATCCGATTGGGACTTTCGGGTCTGGAGTTCCGTTATTGCCCTTTCCCTCTTTATTTTCTATTGTGCTAACTTTTAAGTGTTTCTCACCTGTCCGGTATTGAGCTCAGTCAGGTATCAAGTGGCGATTACACTTGCCAGGAGAGCCACCAGCCACTTGGCTAGCTGCTAAGTGGGCCAGCTGGGTGGTAGTTCTAGTATCCTATCAGTTTAACAGAACCAGGAATGAACAGAGGGTTGAAGAGGTAATTTTCTTGTTCTTTGCCTACATTTCTCATTTTTAATCTATTTACAGGATTATTACAAAACTGGTATCATTAATTGTCCAGAGGGCATCTCTATTCCAGACCTTAGAGATACATGCGATTATCTCTGCATTAACTTTGACTTCAACACTATCCGATGTCAAGATCTGAGTGAGTACAGGAGCACTCCCAGCTGCATTTGAGCACCTGGACTTTCAGTTTGCTTGAAATTGACTGATACTTTTTATTACTAGAGTTTTAAGCCTAAATTGAAAATCCTCTGCAGAGGCAGATACTGTGATACTGACCCCTTCCCTCCTCCCATGCTTCAAAGCACTGTGAGGAAGTAAACAAAAGAGAACATGTGTTGTGTTCTAAATCTAGCTTGTCCATGAGTCACCAAGCTAATTGCTTCCCCTCCTAGGACCTGGTGTCTCAATTTTTTAATAAATAAGGATGCTGATTCTTGGACATGAGTGAGACTTCCCTCATAAATTCAAACAGCATAAATTTGCTGGGTTATTCTTAGAATTATTTTTATCATTTTTTTAAAAAAAATTTTAAATTTCTTTTAATGTTTTCTACTTACTTTTGAGAGAGAACACAAGCGGGGGTGGGGGTGAGGGGACAGAGGGAGAGGGAGACACAGAATCCAAAGTGAGTTCCAGGCTCTGAGCTATCAGCACAGAGCCCAGTGCGGGGCTTGAACTCAGACTGTGAGATCATGACCTGAGCTGAAGTCAGATGCTTTAACTGCCTGAGCCACCCAAGTGCCCCTTAATATTTGTTTATTTTGAGACAGAGAGCAAATAGGGGAGGGGCAAAAAGAGGAAGAGAGAAAGAATCCCAAGCAGGGCCCCACACAGGGCTCCATCTCTAGGACCATGAGATCATGATCCGAGGTGAAATCACAAGTCAGATGCTTAACCAGCTGAGCCAACCAGGCGCCCTATTTTTGTCATAATTATTATTGTTTACTAAGTGCTTTATAGCTGTGAACTTGCTTAATTCTTACAACAAGTTAGCCCTGAAAGCTGGGTGATATAACCCCATGTAACAAATGAGAAGACTGGAAATTAGCTTGCTCAGAGCTCTAAGCAGTAAAGCTGGGATTAGAACTGATTGACCACAAGCGCCATTTTCTTATCTCCTAGCCTTCCTGAAATTATTTTAAAAACTATTCTTTGAGGTTCACGTTACATTTGCCTGCATATTCCATAAAGTTCTCTAGACTTGTGGTTTCCTTCCTGAAGTCTAGCACACACTTAGAACTGGTCCCTTGGTGTCATCAGACTTAGGTTATTCCTCTTCTGTGGTCCTGTAACTCCATGACATTGGGGTCCAGAGCATCTTCGGAAGAGGTACCACAAAGAGTCCTCTCCAAACGACAGTTGTAGCTCTTGTAGAATTAATGTGTGCGGTTTGAGGTAGTACAGCTAATGGAAGTGTATTTGTTCAGAAAGCTTAGGGATTATTAAGCATGAGGAAGTTAAAGAGTAATGGAATGTGAGACACTTAACAAGATCAGCTTAATTAGCACCTCAAAGCAAGACACAGCTTCTGCCTTTAAAATGGGCTGCCTCTTTGAAACTTCTCTGGGACAGCTGCCGTTACCTCATAGTCTTTTCCACTTGGGTAATCTCTGCATTTGGGCAGACAGGACGTTCACCTGCCTTTTCTCTCCCCAGGCGCTTTACTCCATGAGCTGTCTAATGACGGCGCCCACAAGCAGTTTGACCACTACCTTGAAGAGCTGATCTTACCCATCATGGTGGGCTGTGCCAAGAAAGGGGAGCGAGAGTGCCACATCGTCGTGCTGACGGATGAGGATTCTGTGGACTGGGATGAAGACCACCCCCCTCCCATGGGGGAGGAATATTCCCAAAGTAGGAGCCCCCTGCACGGTGTACATGTTTTCAGCAGGAAACATGCCACCCAGAGTAGCAGCTCGATCCTACACCCACCGTGACCCAATGTGACTCTCACTGTTGAGCTGGCAGTGAGCACACTCACCTGGATGATCACGTCTAACTTTTATGCTGCTTATGTGACATTATTATTCCTCCCACTTCTGTCCCTGGTGTCTAATACTGTGGCAATATACAGGCGATACTGAGGCCATTAATCGGTGGTGTCATTCTTCTCTCCATTTGTTTCATTCTTAACCCTTTTTTTTTTTTTTTAAATGCTTGTTTAATTTTGAGAGAGAGCATGAGCAGGGGAGGGAGAGAGAAAGAGACATAGAATCTGAACTCCAGGCTCTGAGCTGTCAGCACAGAGCCTGATGTGGGGCCGAACTCTCAAAGCACGAGATCTTGACCTGTGCCGAAGTCAGATGCTTAACCCCAGGCCACCAAGGCGCCCCAAAATTCAGAAAGTACAAAAGGTTATACATTGAAAAGTCTTGATCCCATCCCTGCCTCATCTGCCCAATTTTCCTTCTCAGTTTCTTTTATATCTTCCCAGTGTATTCAGTGCTTGTATGTAACCAGTTATATACATGGTGTTTCCTTTTGTTTCAAATGATATGCTATTCTACAGACTGTCTAATAGCATGTCTTACATAAAAACCTTCCACCGTCTTTTTATAGTCGTATGGTATTCCACTGTGTGGTAGTGCCGTAATTGATTTAACTAGCTCTGGTATTGATTTAAGCTATAAATTTCAAATGACTTTGCAATAAATAACCTTTTTTTTTAATGTGTTATTTCTGAGAGAGAGAGAGAGACCGAGAGAGACAGTGTGAGCAGGGGAGGGTCAGAGAAGGAGATGCAGAATCTGAAGCAGGCTTCAGGCTCTGAGCTGTCAGCACAGAGCCCGACGCGGGGCTCGAACCCATGAACCGTGAGGTCATAACCTGAGCCGAAGTTGGACGCTTAACCGACTGAGCCACCCAGGCACCCTAATAAATATCCTTTTAAACATAGTCTTTTCACACGTGTATATCTCTATAGAAAGATATCTGTAGAGAGGTGCCTGGCTGGCTCAGTTAGTAGAGCCTGCAACTTCTGATCTCGGGGTTGTGAGTTCAAGCCCCATGTTGAGTATAGAGATTACTTAAATAAAATCTTTCTTAAAAAATTTTTCCTAGAAATGGAATTTCTGTGCCAAAGCACTGTTTCTTTATAATTTTGATATATGTTGCCAAGTTTTCCTCCACAGAAGTTGAACCATGTTACACTCTCAAAACAACACGACAGGTTTGTTTTCCACACCATCCCCAAAACAGTGTTTCATTAAACTTTTATCGTTGCCACTCTGATAGGTAAAAAATTGCTTCTCATTTGAAAGTTTTAATCTGCATTTCTCATTTCATGATCAAGACTCTCCCCATCTTTTCGTTTTTAAGAGCCATTTTAATTTCCTTTTCTATAACTTTATTTCTGCCTTTGCCCATTACAAAATGGATTGTTAGACTTTTACTCAGTGATTTCTGAAAGCTCTGTGACCACTCTTTATATATTAAGGAAATTAGCCCTTTGTAATAAGAGTTGCAGATATTTTTCCCAGTTGATTGTCTTTTTAGTGTTGTTAATGGTGGTTTGGCTACACAGAGATGTTTTTTATGTACTTGAAGGTATCAGTTTTTATTTTATGGCTTCTGGCTTTTATGCGGTACCCAGAAAGGTTTTCCACACCCTGAGACGATAAAAATTTCTCATGTGGTTTCTTTCTTATGTTTGAGCTATTACTTAACATTTAATCTGTGATCCAACTGGATTTTTTTTTTTTTTTTTTTTTTTTTGGTGTCAGTGTCAGGTATACCTTTCCTTAGTCTGATCTGTTAGCCCATCTCCCTCCTGTTTTGGAAGTCTTTATTCCATGACTAACCCAATTTTTCTTTTTTCCAGTTCTTTATAGCTCCAAGCTCTATAGATTCTTCAAATATATTGAGAATCGTGATGTCGCTAAAACAGTGTTAAAGGAGCGGGGCCTGAAAAACATTCGCATTGGAATTGAAGGTAATAAACATCCCAGTTAGTATACTGCTCACTTGGCTCACGGAGCAGGTTGTACCTATGGGCACAGCTTATGTTCTTAAAACTCAGCTTCCAGAGGACCTAGAGAATAGGCACATATGAAAACCACATTCCTACCCCTTTGAACGATTCCTGTTTTTGTTTACCCTTACATTTCCTTTTCATTTTATATCTAGTCATAAATGATTTTTTTTTTTAAATATTTTTATTTTATTTCTAGGAGAGAGAGAGAGACAGCGTGAGCAAGGGAGGGTCAGAGAGAGAGGGAGACACAGACTCTGAAATAGTCTCCAGGCTCTGAGCTGGCAGTCAGCACAGAGCCCGACGCGGGGCTCGAACCCACGAACCGCGAGATCATGACCTAAGCAAAAGTCGGACGCTTAACCGACTAAGCCACCCAGGCGCCCCTAGTCATAAATGCTTTAAAAGAGCTGCAGGAATAAGTTCCAGCTTACTGCTTCGAGACAAAGAGCAGTGAGGGCTAAGGACACTGGTGGACTCCCCAGGTGGGAGGGCCATTCCACCATGTCTTGGTGAGCGTCTTTTTGGGATCTGGAAGGGTCCTTCTGAACCAGCCTGTAGCCTGGAGACTCAAAAGTTTAATTTTTTCCATCACACACCTTTGAGGAATGTCTGTATGTGTTGAAAGAACTGCTATAAATAAATGGTCATGAGCAGTGACTCCCAACCGGTGGTCTCCACGGAAGGGTCTCAGACACTGATCCTCAGAGAATGCCGAAGCCATTCTAGTTTCCCTTCCATGAGTGAGTATGGTTTTATTCTTGCTCAGTCTTGCCCACAGAGCCCAGCCCATCAGATCTTCATTGTGTCTGACTTAGGTTGGAATTTCAAGTTGGAAGAGATTTTTGAGATTAACAATCTCTTTCCACTATGTCACTCCTTTGCCACTGGAAACCCCTGAAACAGGGTGATAAGGATGAGTCCATTTCCCAGAGGAGGCCATCAACTGTTCTACCATTAGAATATTCTTCTAGAAGATCTAGTAGATCATTTCCTCTCTCTCCTGTCTTCTTTCTAGTTCTAGCCTCTGAAGCTACTCTGAGTAAGATTTCTCCTATTTCCATGTAATAGCCTCTCAGATTTTTTAGGCATCATTCCTGTTTTTTTTTTTTTTTTTAGGCTACACATTACATACCTTCTTAACTAACTACCTCTCCTACAGTGTGTTCTCTGTGCAGAATTAGAGGAGTGGAGTTAGCTGTGGCTCAGCAGTAGTTCTGTGGTATTATTACCAGGAACTAACAGCTTCTGAAATTACTCACTGTGCCATTAGAAGGGATAGAATTTTTGTTACTTCCTTTCCAAAGGATGAGACCTCCTCACCTGGATAGGCGTGAAGTGCACGTGTAGGGGATTAGGAGTTGCAGAGCACGGTCAGAGGTCGTTTCCCCAGTGGTTCTCATGCACAGTCTTTGAATTTGGGAGGAAAATGATGTGGTTAGGGAAGGGAAGGGAAAGTATGGAAACTGGAGTGAGCAATTTCCTAGAGTCGTGAGCGTGGCCTTTTGCTTTATTTCAGGTTATCCCACTTGTAAAGAAAAAATTAAGAGAAGACCTGGTGGCCGGTCTGAAGTAATCTATAATTATGTGCAGCGCCCCTTTATCCAGATGTCATGGGAAAAGGAAGAAGGGAAGAGTCGTCATGTGGATTTCCAGTGTGTCCGAAGCAAATCCCTCACTAATCTGGTAGCTGCTGGAGAAGATGTCTTAGAGGACCAGGAGATCCTAATGCACCACCCACCCCAAGTGGATGAACTTGACCGGCTGAATGCCCCACTTTCTCAGATGGCTTCTAATGACTTTCAGGATTAGGGCCAGCTGTGGACACACCCTCTTCAGAGCTCCTCTTTCTGGGGCGCCCACAGCCGGTCCTCCCCGTGGTCTGTCTCCCCTGTGTGGGAGACCTGCTTCTCCATCCCTTGCCCTCCCTTCACAGATCACGTGTGTCCTTTTCCTTACTGAGAAGTCTGTGCCTCCAGCAGGGGATGAAGAGCACTCACTGGTAAATAAGATACCAGCTTCGCAGTGGCCCTGGTAACTTGAACTTTTTGGGTCTGGTGCTGTTTACTGAGTCTTTGCATAACTGCAAAAAGCAGGAAAGGAAGTCAAGACTCCTGTTGCCTCATATTCATCAAAGCAGTCCTCATCCTTTATACTCTGTTCTTGGCTTTTGTTTTGTTTTTTTTTCATACCAGGCGAATTAATGACAGCAGCAATGGGACCAGACTTTAAAGAGAGACAATCTCTAGCTTCCACAACCAGGCGCTAATGGGATTCTCATTAGGGATTTAATGAAGATGCCATTCCTGGTGGCCTCTGTGCCCAGATTGCGTCCGGAAGACCTAGGCTCTCATCAGAAAGTCCAAAATGAAATTTTATAAGTTTAAATTCAGTTTTGTTTTTCATTAATGCGATGAATAATTCGAAACGACGGGAACTCCAGTAATAGCATAACAATGTTTATGAAACCTTTTTAGGTTCGAGGTTTTTGAACTTACACAAATCAGTTATTTGGAATTATCCTTTGGAGTGAAATTCACAACTCAAGTAGAAGAACCTCTCCAAATCAAGCCACTTTGATTATCCCTGCTCGGAATCTGGTGTGAAGCCCCAGGCCTTCCCCTTAGGGCAGCACATTGCCGTGGGTGTGGCTGGGAAACCTTAAAGGCTTTCAGGAGATAAACAAATTTCCCAGCAGCGCTCGGTTTCTCAATGGAAAGACTTCTAAAAGCCCGGAGAAGGGGACATTTGGGGTGAAGCTGAGTGGGGAAGAAACATCACCTCACAGGCTCGGTCTCCGTGCAGGATTTTTCTTGGTATATTCTTTTCATACTATGAACTTTTTTTTTTGGCTATCAGGATACTTGTTTTTGAAGTAGCCAGTTACACTGCTCACACTGCGTAAAAAACCATACTACTGTTATCCCCAAAGCAAGGATGAGTGGAAGTGCTATTACGCTTACTAACTTTGTTCGATCTGTCGGTTCTATGTTAATAATGCATGATGTGGGACAACCGAGATCACTCCCCCGAAGTACTGACCCATTTCCCCTCAAGTCCCCAGGCTAGTAGCAGAGCTAAATTTCAAGTCTAGAGCCAGATGTTAAGTGTCTGGGGAGTTTCCCATTTTGTGGTAAAGGTCGGTCTTATCACCTACCCAGAACCTTTACTCTTCACAAATTTCAGTGAGGTACATAGTTTCCTTCAAGCTCTTTAAGATAACATGACTAGTTTTCTTAAATTCCGTTCCCATAAGATCCCATAGGACAAGGTAGAGGGTTTCATCTTGACTGTCCTAGTCCTCCAAAAGTCCAGTCAGATGGATGCCAAAAGCTGCTCTTTCCATGCTTTAAGAACAAGAATGTTCGTAAGAAGTGTGTTCTCTGTGCATGTAACCAGCAGCACAGTGGAAATCAATTCTGTTCATGACTCCCAAAAAAAAGTAGTAGTAAGGAGTTAAACTGAGCCATCTCCCACCTACAGAGTTCTTCTGACTACCACTGGCATCCAGTTTGTAAGGCTGATGGCAAGGGTTAAAGCTTAGGGTCAGCGTTTTTTGTAGCCAGAGGGTACTTTTAGGTCTGTGAAACTCATGGACTCATTTGTCAGGTTTGGCTTTGACCTTAACAGTACTACATTCATACCCACTAATTGACCAGCCCAGATAATTGTTTAATGGTGCTTCCTTTATGCTGATCAGTTGATTTCCATGCCATCACAGAGGTTTGGATTAACTGTGTAGTCTGGTAAGTATAACTCCTCTTATACAGCTTCTGTATTAACCTGTAAGTGTAAATGTGCCGCAACTAATATTCTAAAACTCCGTAGTTCTTGCTGAGGTAAACAGCCAGGCAGGAAAGTGTGGCATGTGTTCAACACATGGTTCTGTGTAAATGATTCATTTCTTCAGGCTTTCCAGAAGTAGGTCCGTCTTCTCCCCAGACTGGGTTAACGTGCTTTTGGCTCCAACCTATGGGGTGAGTGAGCTTCAAACCTGTATCGGCAAATCTGCCAGTGTCCCTAGATGGTGGTAACAAAGGGAAAAGTGGGGCTTACAGGTCCCTTCTTGGGGAGAGGGAGGTTTCTCCTGCACCTCCACCCTCCCAGCCTGGAGCTCAGCATCACTGTAATTTGGTGGCTCCCCTTAGCCATAGCTGCTTGTTCCCGGGGCCAGGACATTCCATAATGGCAGGACCACGCGTTCCCCGCAGGGACAGTGGCTGGGTTGCCATCAGTCCCATCAGAGTCCGTTACTGGCCAGCTGGGTAAGAGGTATTATCTAATAAAGGTGGAACTCAGGTTTGGTGTTTTTTGGTCTTTGGTTTTTTTTCTAAGTGCCTAAATAAGTAAGCCAGGCTGTTTATATAGAACCATCTTCATAATAAGATGGTTTTTGTTCAGACTGCCTTACTCAGAGGTATCTCAGCAAGCCAAGATAAACCTGAATTTGAGGTTTGGAATCTTAAGTTTCTTAATGCATCATTACCATGTATTGTTGACTAGGAAACATTTGGCATTGAGCTGGAGAGTGGGCAAAGAGCATTAAAATGTGTCTGGTGAGATTACTTAATGGCTTCTCCAAAGTGGAGGAAAAGTATCGAAAAGACCGCAAAAATGGTAAGGAAACTAGAAAGTAGCTAGATTTACTGCACAATTTGTAACAGCCAATATTAAGTTAAATTCCAGGAAACCAGTATGATATATAATGTATACAAGTCTGAAAATACTGTGGAATAAGCCCAGGAAGGATGGATGTATTTGCAGAAAACAATCAGAGCAGAGGCTTTTTAACTCATATTGTCAACGGGTGATAAGGAAATCTTTTTTTATGAAGTCAATAGAAAGTTAAAAATCAAGGGATTTTAGTAATTTATTCAATGCCACTTCTTGCCATCATTTTGAGATTGTCCAAATGGGCATAAGAGTTCAGAAAGGGAATCTGATGCCTTCACTGGTAGGGATGGAGCCACATTCGTGCTCTGGGTGGGATCACCTCTGCAGAAGAACAGTACATTTTTCTCTTAAAGGCAAAATGCTTGTAGGTTTTACCTCTTTATTTTGTATTTACTCTGAAAGTTGCACTTGTTCACCAACCAGTGTTTACGAAATCCTGTATTTGGGATGCTTTTTCTATAATAAAATATTATCATTTGTGTCCATGTTGTTTTTTAGCAGAAAATACAAGTCAAGATGTTGAATTAAAAGGGACTGAAAGTAGTAGCTCCTTGACTGCCCAGAACAGAGCCTCTCCCTCTCATGTGGGGCCTTAGGGTCACTTTGAGCCCGTGTGTGTGCCTTTCCCGCCCTGTTTCTTTAGAACTCTGAGGTTTCCAGAACCCTGGTAGTCTGCCTTCTTGAATTCCTGGTTAACTTGAATTCAGGACCTCCTGAATCCTCAAATCCAACCAAGTAGGACCCCACAAAGCCAAATGTAAGTTTGAAAGGTAAGAAAACTCACGGACTTTATGTTCTGGTTTTGGTTTAAAACCAGTGAGGAACCATGGCCGGAATGAGAGGCCCCCCGGGAGCACTGCTGTAGAGCTGGCGGCTCCTCCTCCGGTCTCTGCGGTGTGGCCTTACTCTAGGCCCGTGTCTGCGGAGCTTCCTCAGCTCACTTAACCCGGGAGCTTACCGGTGATAAAACTTTTAAAAGGGGGGCTAAAGCCACCACCTCCCTAGCAGGCCTGCCTTTATTGGTGCAGAGGTTAAGAACATGCTCTGAAGACGTGGCCCGTTAGGTATATTCTGTGGCAAGCACTGCAGTGATCCGGACACCCTCTTCAGGGGGGTTTTTATAACCGGGGAAACCTCGAGCAGTCCAGGCCACTCAGGACACCCTGAAGGATGGAGTAGCCAGTTTTTGCCATGAGTGTTCACAAGAGGATTCTGGAAGTGACCCATGAACCAAAGGGTAAAGAATGAAAACTGTCATTTTGGATCCATGAATATGCATAGAGGCGGCAGTCCAGGCCAACTCCACTCTACGAGCAAAGGTGGACCGCTGACAGCAGGGAAGATGGGGTGATGCAGAGATGAAGCCAGAGTAAGGAAGGACTCTCGTATCTGAAAGCTGTCCGGTCTCCGTGATCGAAACTACTGGGGGCCCTAAAGCGTTTTTCATGTAGGAGAATGACCTGGTCAGACTTGAAATTTGAAAGAATTTCTTTGGCAGCAGGGAGGGCAGTAGACTTGAGAGAGACCAGGGACAAAGGTCAGCTAAGAGGCCACTGCAGTACACTCAGTAAGAAATAATGAAGGCGCCACTAGGACAGATGGATGCATCCCGGAGTTGTGCCTGTTTACTGACAGGAACTGTGTAAGAAGTTTCCAGCTGAGGGGTGCCTGGGTGGCTCAGACAGTTAAGCGTCTAACTAGTGATTTTGGCTCAGATCCTGATCTCACAGTTTGAGTTCGAGCCCCACGTCAGGCTCTGAGCTGACAGCGCAGAGCCTGCTGGGGATTCACTCTGCCGCCTCTGAGTGTGTGCGCGTGCTCGCTCTCAAAAATAAATTGAAAAAGGTAACGGACGTAAGAGGAGCTCCGTCTGGACGGCTTTTCACCTGAGCCTGAAGGAGGCCTTCCAGACAGTGGTGTCTAGCAGGCACTTGGCTCCGCGGTCTAGAGTTCTGGGGATGGGTCTCGGAAGTCGGTCACTTTGAAGACCTCACCACAGAAATGGCAGTTGAAGTCACAGTGTCGGAGAGATCACCGAGATCACATGAACAAAACAAAGGCAAAGGCATTGCTCGGAGAAGCACCAGCATTTGGGTGCTAGCAAAGGAACTACCAAGTAGTTAGTCCGGTGGGGAGAGGTTTGGTTTGGCTGTAAGGCCGTGCGTGTGCAGCGGGTTGGTCAAGATGAGGCCCGAAGGGAAGCCAATGGATGTGGCAGTCAGGACACCAGGGCCGGGAGAAAGGACTGTGCAATGGATACTAGTAGGCTTCATGCACAAGGTAATTAATACAAGGTAATTAATGTTGCACACAAGGGCCAGAAGTGAGGTGAGCGAGGTGAAGTGGGAGGGGGAGACGGGGAAGTGACACGGCAACTGCAGTGTCCAGAAGGAACGCCGGCTCCACGCCCCCGCCACACTCCCGGACTGCTCGCTGGCCTCTGCCGAGTCACCGCTACTTAACCTCTCCCGGAAGCTCCGCTCAGCCCCGCCCCCTGCAGCTCCAAGTCGGCTTCACGGTGCTGTGACCCCGGCGCCGAGGTCGCGACCGTACATCTGGCGCTGCGTGCCAGTAAGCCACCTGGTGGAAATTCCCAAGCTGCCCGGCAGGCTCCCTGGTGCGCTCCCAGAGGGCCTGGCGCCGTGCTCTGTATGTGACGGACCTCAGCGTTATGTGGGCAAGGGGTTTTCTCTGACAACGTGCCTGAACAAGCATCGTGGAGGTGGTTCAGTCAGCGCTGGCTTTATAGCTCATTCCAGGGAAGACACCTACTGTTCACTGAATACTTTCTGCGTTCCAGAAAAAAATACCATCTGGGTTAGACATGGAGGGCCAGGAGAGACAAACAGGAGCAAGTGGAACCCAAACTGCTTTCCAAGGAAACGACTCCGAGAAGAGGCAGCAGCAGGTGCGGCAGACGATTCCTGTTCTGCCGTATAGAGGAGTCCTGAACCTGCCATCTGCTATTCAGAGCCTGAATACTAACCCTGAAGGACTCCTCCGTAGCTAACTTTTGAAGGTAATGGTAAAAAGAGACCGGTCCGGGGGGGGGCACCTGGTGGGCTCAGGCGTTAGCGCATCCCACTCCCGATCTCAGGGTTGAGCCCAAGCCCCACCCTGGGTGTGGAGCCTATTTTTACAAAATTAAAGAAAAACGGGGACGGAAGAAAATCCCGATGCACTCCTGAATCAAGAGGAGACTGAATGCCAGCAGCACGGTCTCATTTCCGTATGCTGCACATATGTCCTGTCTTCTAACTCCCCTACGAGAGCAGGAAACAGCTGTCTGTGAACAGGACCAACCCTGAGCCAACGGTTCCTGACCTGTTTCCTGAAACCCTTACGCTTTGCAAAGACGACACACACTCTGGCTGCAGTTCTAACCCTGGATGGCCTCTGCTGTCCCGCCTCTTTCTGAGGCTCCTCTCCCTAACCCAGGGGCGGACCCGGTGGGACTCCTGCCCTGGTGGACCTGGAGGGTAGAGAAGTCCCCTCCCGGGAGGCTGGGAACTTCCCCGTAGACCCCAGGCCCGGTAAACAGCTGAACAAAGGGCGCCTTGTCAGCAGCTCTGCCCCTGGCTTAGCTGTGGGGGGAGAGCCCTCCGTGTAGCCCAGCACACGCTCCGGGCCAACAGAAGCCTGTCTCCTTCTACAAACACCAATTCAAAAGACTCGTTCTCAGGGGACAAGAAAGCAGGTCCCAGCCTCCCCGAGACAGGAAAACCCTCTGCCTGAATCCAGGGATGCGGTGTCCCGTGGGCTGCAGGCAAACGGGATAGAGGAAGCCATTGGCACTCTGCCCCTAGGAGTTACAAGCCACGCTTGCCTTAAAACACCTCGGATTCACGCTGTCTTCACACGGTTTTATTGAGAACTTTAAGATGTGGGCATTTCCCCCAAAACTAATCCCCCACCACCACCACTCCCCACACACAGTCACCGCTCCTATCGGCTTCTCTCTAGTGCACTGACCACACACACTCGCAAAACCCCTGGGGACCAAAACGTCAGCTATTTGGTGACACAAAAAACACTACCAGTTACACAAAAGAATCTCATTTACTTCCTTTTCACTAACAGACCATGAATGAAAGATTAAGGGGCAAACGTTACCTTTATCCAAAGTGAATACTTCCCTATATATTTTTTTTCCTTCTAAGACATTAAGACCCAAAGCAGTTTCATTTACTAGCGTAACTCTGGTATTACCCCATTTTTCCTCTCTGAATGGCTAAGCTAGGACATACTGTCAAGTGGCTCCGAACCTCAAGCCTGGCAGAAAGCAGACTCCTGGCTGGAGCTCGGCCACGACGCTTGGCGACAGGCAAAATTACCGCACAGGTGCAAACGATGCTTTCAGAGTTATCATAAATTTTAAAATAATGCATTAAAATGGAGCCTCCACATTTTTCTGATGCGGCAAAATTCCTCTAAAGGTGGTGGCAGCTGTGAAAGAAAAGGCACTTTGTGCTACAAGTCCGAGGGTCTCTCACAAGAACGCGGCGGCGGAGGCCGGGCCAGTCAGAGCCGCAGGCTACCCTTTCGGGTGGAGAGAGGCACCCCCGGGAAGGCATCTGCAAAGGAAAAGTTCGTAATCGTGATTCCAAGGCAAAACGGTTACTTAAATGGGAGAGAACGACAGAGAGAGAGGGCGGTTGCGTCAGGACTGAGGAGTGAACGTCACACGGATTCACAGGCTGGCTCTGCGCTTTCTACCGGGCTGCTTCCTTCAAGTCCAAGGAGGTTCCAGAGACCAAGCAGGAGAAGCACCTTAGCCAAGAGGGTTCCAGACCTCCTGCCTCTGCCCGGACTCTCCCTGCCGAGTTCCCGCTGGCGGCTGTCACGGGTCCACGACGACGCCCGTCTTAGGGATTTTCCGATACGGCCATGAAGGGACAGTGACGGTTTTCCGCGTGACCTGGCATCCTTGGCAAGGCCCCGTGACTTCCAGGCCGTCTCAGAGCAACGAGAGATGGAGCTGGTGTCCCCCTTCAACACTCAGAGAAGCAGCGGGAGTATCTGAGGCGGGCGCGAGGGGAGACTCGCCGGGCCGAGGGTCTGTATCCTAGTACCATAAATAAAGTGCACCGTGAGTGGCGGCTGTCCGGCCACCCGCCCGGCCACGCAGCCGCGGCACAGAGAGAACTGCCTCCCGCCCCTCCGAGGACAGGGGGCGGGGTCTCCTTCGGCGAGTGCTGGCGCCGAGGCTTTCGTTATTGCTTTATTTCCTCAGCACGACGGGACTCTGAGCTGTCACGGAGAAGAAATACTTAGTGGGCTTGGCAGAAAGCACATCTGTCGCAAAAATCACAGAAATTGGCTGATCTTCAGTAAGTACGTGTTACAATCTCAATGATGTTTGAGGATGGCTGTTTTTCTCCTTCGTTCTGATGAACTTAGGAAAACAAGTTTTTTAAAACCTCTGTCAGATTGGCTCACAGGGCTTCTAGAGCAGCAGTACGGCTGTTTACGGCCGATGCAGCAGAAACGGTCGTCTTTGTCCGACAGGTTTTCCGACGCGGTGTGGGACAGCCTCCACCTAGATCACACGGCGGGAGTGCGCCGTGACACACTGGCGGGTTCCATAAACTTGGAAACTCAAAAGAGCGTGTGAGAGGAAAACCGCGATGTTGTACAAAGAACTCTGCTCCATTTAGGGTTCTAGTTCAAGGGTACTATTTTGCTGCTTTCATGTAGGAAGGTATTGCCCCCCGAGCCGTCAGGCCCTCAAAGCGCTTGTATGTGTAATTGATGAAGACCCAGTCTTTGTTCTTGTAGTCAGTCTCGGGGTGATTACTTGTAGCCACTGGGAAAGAAATAGATGCGAGAGTTGATTCACGGCCTTACCCGAATGGACTACTCAGTACTGAGGACCTGACACTCTGAAGAAGATACCAGAGTTTCTATTTGGGAAGAATTTGTTTTTCACTCTGCGAGTTGTCTGCGTTTACTTGCCTATGTTCTTTGAACCTCCTACTTTTCACAGATACAAGGTTTATTTTCCCCACTCTGTCATTTCAGGTTATCTAACCTTTAATTTCATAAATAAAAACGAGAGAACAAACCTTTGTGATTTACTCATCCGGATCAAACACAGGAGTGTATTCATGCTCCGTTCGACAACGCGTCGCTGCTGCCAGCACTGGCGCTGGAAAAACCCTCACATAGAACCGGAAGAACTGAGGTTTCTCTACCTGACTTGTAAACACAACCCAGAATGGGGGCGGACATAATGCACCTATAAGGCAGGAGGAGGCAGTGCTGGTGATATTACCTGTTGGCTTAAGGATGTCAGATTCTGGAAACTCATCGAAGTTTGAGGTGTCATCAATGCTTTTGATTTCGATAGATATCGCAGCGGGTCTCTCTCTGCCAAGAACAGACACGTCAGAAATGACCGTGGTCAGTAATCACATGGATCATAGCTAATGAGGTCTTTCTCCAAAAAAGCCCCCGGGTCAGGGCACCCGGTGGCTCAGTCGGTGAAGTGTCCGACTCTTGGTTTCAGTTCAGGTCATGACCTCATGGTGCGTGGGTTTGAGCCTGCCTCGGGCTCTGCTCTGAGCCCGGTTGGGATTCTCTCTTCCTCACTCTCTGCCCCTCTCCCACTTGTGTTGGCTCGCTTGCTCTCAAAATAAACTTAAAAAGCCCCCTGGTCTGACCTGGGAAGACTACCTGCTCGCAGGGAGCGCTGACTTTCTCTGAGAAGCCTGGGACACTGCCACGCCGCCTGACCCACCCAAACAAAATGAAAAAATACAAGTAACAATTATTCACAGCTGGGAAGAAAGACAAAAACAATGAGGAAAAATTAAAATCTAAACTGAATGCACTCCCCTCACGGCCTGCCCTGTCTATAAAAAGAGCAACTAACCTTCTGGGTGCTCCCTCATGAGACGCTCTGCGGGTCCTTCTACCAGAGCTTGTCAACAAATAAAGAAGCTGAGGCAGAGGGAAAACTCACAAGAATGCAAATCCTAACACAATGAAACATGACCTGTCTCCACCTTCTGTTTGGCAACCCACCAAGGTGAGGATAAGGCCCGGACAGTGGCAGGCGGTGCTGGACTTGCTGCCACTGGCTGTGGTCCACGACCGCCACCGTGGCCACCTCCATCCACCTCCCACCCCACCCCCTCCCCCTTCCCCTCCTTTCTTCTGCATCTCCCTGTGGGCGGGCAGCCCTGCTGGTGGCCCCCATTACTAGAGAAGTTGGTGGGTTCTCAGTAAGAGCAAGGGCAACGTGCTTCTCGGGTGCTCCCTTCACCATGAAACCCGAAGTTCACTGCACTCTGGACATAACTGCTGGCCTCCCCATATCCCGTGGCCCATGGCTGACAGGAAGCCCCAGCTCCCAATCCTCACCATGAACGAAAAGTAAGGAGAGACCCTGAATCTCTGAGAAGCTCTCTTCCCTTACACAGCTTACCGATAATAGTGTTTCTAAATTAGTATTAAGCTAATTACAGACTTTCTGAAATACTCCCGAAAACTTTATGGATATACCTGATATGTTCCCAGTCAACGCCTTCAAAAAAAGAGTTACTCTTGATTTCCTCTACTCCAGGGGCTCCAATTCTATGTTCCCACTCACAGCAGAATCTGGAAAACACAGAGGCCTTTCAGCATACCTCAAGTAATCTCTTCAGAAAAACTCTCCCCCCGCCCCCCCTTTTTTTTAAACAGAGGAATGGGAGAGAGCAGGGGGCAGACCCAGGTAATGATTTAAATTTAAAAAAAAAAATGAATTCACTCATGTCAAAAAGCCTGGGTGAGAGGCTGGGGGAGATGTTCTCTAATACCTCAAAATTAGATCCTTGGCTTTCTCAGAAATCGGTACTTCTGGAGGAAAAGTCAAAGTTTCTTTCCAGTTCATCACCTTCTTGTATGTTTCTTGCGGGGTCTCAGAACAGAACGGCGGGTAGCCTGTGATAAAAAAGGCACTTGGGAGCTTTTACACCCCAGAACTTTGAATCTGCTTGAGAGTATCCTCAACATGATTCTATGTATCTTCAACCCTCCATGACACGCACAGGATTTCCACTCATTCCAGAAAACATCTGAACTAATTTCTCATTCTCCCTCAAGCTCCTAAACCCAAAACGAATTTGTGCTTCGGCACCACAAAGGAGCCAGCGCCCAGCTGAAGCTGGGAAAAGAGGGGAGGACAAACAGCGCGAGGCACACGTGGAAATCCCTGTGTCCGAAGGAGAGAGGAAAGAATGGAACATCACTCCGTTCCAGGAATAGCCTTATCCAGGTAACGTGCCATACAACGCGGAGAAGAAAAAAACATAGGGAGGTCCTGGGTGGCTCAGTCGGTGAAGCGTCTGACTTCAGCTCAGATCATGATCTCCCAGTTGGTGGGTTTGAGCCCCACGTCAGGCTGATAGCACAGAGCCTGCTTCAGATTCTGAATTTCCCTCTCTCTCTCTGCCCCTCCCCTGCTCGCTCGCTCGCTCTCTCTCTCCCCACCAAAACTAAATAAACATAAAAAGAAAAAAAAACAACACAGGTTTTAAAAGTGCCCCCCATACCTCTTACTGAAAACTATAAGCAAGAGGATAAACACTCGTACCAGATTACTCCGCGTGCCCTCCACACAGATTACAACCGCCTCGACGGGCATCCACCCCGCATTTCCGGAGACCACGCTGCCAGAGGCCACACTAGCCATCCACACACTCCCTCCCTCAGCACTGCCACAGTAAACTTACTCTTCTAGTGTTCTCGGGCATATG
>NW_027528611.1:2223213-2226824 GCF_008692635.1 Crocuta crocuta | reverse complement strand
CCCCCCCCGCCGGAGTGTTCCCTAAATACACAGACACACCATTCAAATAAGAGGGAGAGAGATCGAGGATTCCATGCTTTGAAGGCTTAGAGAACGGAAGGGGACAGCAAATAAGTAAAGAGTATGTGAGGCACGGCCCAATTAAGGTTCCCTGCATACAATGAATGTTTACGAGATGCCAGGGACTGAAAAGAGCCACTAGATGGAAAGGATGAAAAGTAAAAGAAAAACAGAATAAATGATCAGCAAAGCAACCGCAGGACGCCAGGAGACCAGAGAATATACTTGGCCATTTGATGGAAACTTCATGCTGAAAGACAAGAGGAGGGAAAGTGCCTAGATCACCCCTAATCGAACCAGTTGATGATCAGTATGGGCCCCTTCCCTGGCCGCTTGGAAAATGTGCTCCGAAAGCATGCGACTTACCGATGAGCATCTCGTACATGATCACGCCAAGCGACCACCAATCACAGAGCTTGTTGTACCCAGTCTGCATGAACACCTCGGGAGCAATGTAGTCAGGAGTGCCTACTGTGGAGAAAGCCTGAAACAGGTACCGCACATCAGGGACGCTCAGCAGGCCAGAGGGTGCTGAGAGTTCTGTTCTAGGGACCAAAGGTTGCAAAACAGTCTATGGCTGCCCACAAACTGCTGGAACAGGATGGCCCTGGAGCTTACTGGAAAGCCGGATCTGCCAGAGCACTTCCAGAACGAACAGTCAAGCTTCCTCCGGGAGGTGAGAGACCGTTCCTAAATATAGCCAAAGCCCACTGCCGACCAGGACACAGGTGTCCATCTGCACTAGTGCTGGAAGTTACTGAGCCCCAGCGAGCGCCAGGCTCTGTACCTAAATGCTCATGCGCCTATTTAGTCCCGACACAGCTCAGTAAAGAGGGCTTTAGAGGCCCAACTTTGCAGATAAAAAAATTTAACTCCCCAAACAGCTTTTTTCACAGGCTCAGGACTGGTTAAGTGGCAGAGCCCAGCTGGAAAATTAAATACCTTGTCTAAATCCTCCCTCTTTCTAAATAGTTCATAGAGGAAAATTTTCTAAATTCAAGTAATCTATGTCCTATGCCAGGACTATTAATATTAGGGGGAAGTACACTCAAAGCCTCCGTTGTGCTCAGCATTTGAGGGTTTACAACACAGAAGGCTCTTATCTAAGTGCTTTTGATACTATAGAACTTCTAAAATAAAAACTTCTACCTGTGTTGTCTTTGGAAAATATTTACTATGAAATACTGCAAACATACAATAAAAAAGGAAACCAGACAATACAACACAGGGGTACAGACTGCCCATACTAACGAGATTAATAATTTGCCATATTTGTTGCAGATCAATTTTTTTGAAGACACAAAACTACAGAAACAATTAAAATCAGATCCCTCCCTCCTTTCCTACTGAAGTCAAAACTACCCTGAAGTTGTTATGTGCTATGCTTGTATGAATAT
Organism: Crocuta crocuta; assembly: GCF_008692635.1. Classification (NCBI taxonomy): domain Eukaryota; kingdom Metazoa; phylum Chordata; class Mammalia; order Carnivora; family Hyaenidae; genus Crocuta; species Crocuta crocuta. The sequence goes on along the minus strand of NW_027528611.1, from coordinate 2,225,367 downwards.
TTGCATAAATGGTGCAGTATTACTTCCTGAACATTTTAACTTTTTAATAAACGGTTTCCTCTGGTGCTTCATTATTCTACAACTTGCTTTAACTTAACATTATGACTGTGCGATTTATTCATGAAGCTCTGGCTTGCCCATTTCACTGCTGTGGACTAGTCCCTTATACAAATGTCACAGTGTTTTTTTAATCCATTCTTCTGTTGCTTCCAGTGTTTCACTATGACAACACCTGAGTAAAATTGCTGTGACACCTCATGTGCACTACAGTGAGAATTTCTCTAGAGGATTCACCAAAAACAGTACCCCTGGGTCTTGCATTATGAACATCTCCAACTTAACCAGACATCTTCCAACTCTGCTCCAAAGGGGTTATGCCTATTTAAACATCCCCAGTGGGGAAGAGTTCCTGGTATTCCGCATTTCATCAACACTTAGCTTTGTCAGACTTTCTCATTTTTGCCAATCTGATAAACACGAAATGGGATCTTACTGTTTTAATTTGCATTTCCTTTATTTCTAGGGAGCTTGAACATGCATTCATATATTAGTTAGCCACTCAGGTCTTTTTTTCTATGAATTCCCATTCTGATTGTTTGCCCATTCGTCTTTTTGGTTGCATTATCCTTTTTTTTTTTTTTTATTGATTCACTGGAATTCTTTATGAATCATGGCATTAATCCCGGGATTCAGAAAATTAATCCTTTGTAGTTCTACATATTGAAAATACTTTCTCTCCCAGTGTGAGGATTATCATTTTTAAGTAATACTTGTTATATACATAAAATCTGTAATTATCAAATAATGAAGCATAATAATAAAAATGAATAAACTATAAGTTCAACCAAAGAACTGAATTATTCCCACTGTCCTCAGAGCTAAATGTCCTCTCCCTTCTGTCCCCCCGCCTCTCCTAACCTGACCTCACAGGGCAATTTTGCATATCAGTCTTCGGCTTTTAAAAAGAAATTTAATTTTACCCACATCTCTCTCTGTTCATGAGATCTTAGCTTTATTTTGGGGTTTTGTAAAAATGGTGTCATTCTACATGCAGTCTTCTATTTTTCTTCTCAATGTCTTGTTCCTAAAATTGGCCCATGATGTCACATGCAGCTGTAGTTCAACTATTTTCACTGCTGTAAAATATTCGATCACACAATGTAACCATTTTCCTGTCTATGGACACTGGGTTATTTCCAGTTTTTTGCTATTAAAAAATGCAGTGAACATTTTTATCCATGGCTCCTGGTTCCCAAGTGCAAGTTGCTCCAGACCATTTGACTCGGAGCAGAAGTGCTGGTTTGTAGGCATACACATGAATTACAAGATAATCCCAAAGCAGTGGGACCGTGTGGCTTATCTTTTCATTTGTTTATGTCTTTCAGTATACAGAAGGGGCTTTTTCCTTTAAAGTAGTAAAATCAAGTTTTATGATCTGTACTTCTTTTTTTTTTTTTTTTAATGTTTTATTTATTTCTAGGAGAGAGAGAGAGACAGCGTGAGCAGGGGAGGGTCAGAGAGAGAGGGAGTCACAGACTGAAACAGGCTCCAGGCTCTGAGCTGGCAGTCAGCACAGAGCCCGACGTGGGGCTCGAACCCACGAACCGCGAGATCATGACCTAAGCGAAAGTCAGACGCTTAACCGACTAAGCCACCCAGGCGCCCCTATGATCTGTACTTCTTTTATCTTAATATTAAAAAAAAAAAATCCTTTCTTACTCCAAGATCATGAATATATTGCCCTGTACTTTCTTCTAAAAATTTTCAAGTTTTATTTTCCATCTACGATCTATTTTTGTGTATACTGTAACGCAGAAATCCATTTTTTCCATATAAAATTGTACATTATATTTTTCTTTTTTTACATTGCTTTCTTTTAAATACATATATTAAATAACATAAATGCCAGTTGTTTTAAAGTCTGAGACATGGGGGTGCCTGGGTGGCTCAGTTGTTTAGACGTCCGACTCTTGATTTCAGCTCAGGTTATGGGATAGAGCCCAATGTCAGGCTCTGCGCTGACTGCCTGGAGCCTGCTTGGGATTCTCTCTCCTTTTCCCTTCTCTCTGCCCCACTCCTTGCTCACACATGCACGTATATGTGCTCTCTCAAAAAAAAAAAAAAAAAAAAAAAAAAATTTAAAAAAAAAAAATG
>NW_027528611.1:2200733-2222798 GCF_008692635.1 Crocuta crocuta | reverse complement strand
TGAGGGGCGCCTGGGTGGCTCAGTCGGTTGAGCGTCCGACTTCGGCTCAGGTCATGATCTCGCGGTTCATGGGTTCGAGTCCTACGTCGGGCTCTGTGCTGACAGCTCAGAGCCTGGAGCCTGCTTCCGATTCTGTGTCTCCCTCTCTCTCTGAGCCTCCCCTATTCACACTGTCTCTCTCAAAAATAAATAAAAAACATTAAAAATTTTTTAAAATAAATAAGTAAAAATAAAATCTGAGATATGGACTGGACCCTCCTCAAGAATATTTTCATTCTAATTATAAAGGTTAAGAAACTACAGAAACCTTTCAATTTAGAAACTAGATTTATTACAGAAAAGCCAAGTGCTAAGTAAATCTTATTTGTTAAAAGATTTGTATTATAAAACCAGGGGCTGTGGCGCCTGGTGGCTCAGTTGGTAGAGCATGTAACTCTTCATCTCAGGGTTGTGAATTCAAGTTCCACGTTGGGCAGAGATTACTTAAAAAAACAAATATAAATATTTTAGCTCAGTGGCCAAAAGTTAAACCCTGGCTTGCTTTAAAAAAAAGTTTTAACAAGACAAGCCCTTACCTTCCATTAGCTTCCAAAACACAGGTAAATGTCAGTTTCCCAATAATGCAGGAGCTATTGTTTAAGAAAGGTCTCTTGGGGCGCCTGGGTGGCTCAGTCGGTTGAGAGTCCGACTTCGGCTCAGGTTCAAGCCCCGCGTCGGGCTCTGTGCTGACAGCCAGCTCAGAGCCTGGAGCCTGCTTCAGATTCTGTGTCTCCCTCTCTCTCTGACCCTCCCCTGCTCATACTGTCTCTGTCTCTCTCTCTCTCAGAAATACATAAAACATTTAAAATTTAAAAAAAGGTCTCTTTAGTGGAGGCTCTCAACCTTCAGTACACAATAAAATCACCCAGAGTCCTTTCAAAAAATCAAATACCCAGATTATATGCCCAAAACCAACTGAATCAATCTCTGGAAGTGGGACCTAGACATTAACAGGTTCTGAAGTCCCCCAGGTGATTCTGATGTGCAGCCAAGGTTAAGATCTACTACTCTATGGAGAGACCAAATAAAAGCATCTGATCAAATTTGTTCCTGGCATTTCCTAATCCTCAACAAGCTAGGTAAACAGCTTTTCCACCACACTCAGAATTGAGACACTTAAAGAATATCAGAGTTCCTAAGGAAAGGAGACTATGATGTGACTGACTGTACCAACCTTAAGTACCCCCAAGTTAATGTTAGATAAAAGATACCAAAGATGAATTTCAGTTACCACATCTTCAGAAGTGTTTGGTTTAAGATCATGCCTCTCCCAGGGCCCAAGTTTAACAAAAAGATTCATTACACTCATAGCATGGTCTGAGGTCTACCGATGGGCATCAAATAAAAAATGCAATTTCTTTTGATGCTTTCTTAAACAACCTGACAGGAATCCATTTTCACCATGACGGGCAACTACTACCAGTGACCTACTAAGTGAGTTATTAAAGATACTACAGAGAATGCTGATTCAGTGTTTTACTAAGAATAAGAAGTCTGACTGAAACACACTATTTGGCAAACCCGCCAAGTTACTGCTGTATACACCGACTAGCAGAGGTGCTGCCATTTCTAGATGATACATGTGCATGGCCACCATTCCAAGTTAGTCATCATTTTCCACAGTTGCTACTCTTGCTTTCTATGACCAACTGTTAGTTTAGCTTTACCATCATTTATTTCATTTGCTGTGGGTTTCTAGCAAAGCCTAAGTATGCGGTGATACACATTTCTATTATCTCTGGTCAATAATTTTCCATAAACTAGACACTGGGACATACAAATTGCACTTCAAATATAAATGAATGATTTGGAATAAAATTTGCCTAGACTGCAACATTTCACTGGTGAACCTCTACTATTTAAATAACTTCCATCATACTATCAAGGTAAATCCAATAATGTTACTTATTTTTAAGCTTGTAGGACATAATTGTATCTGTATATACTTCATTACTTATAAAGTAAATTATAAGCACTTCCCTTAAACTTCTCTCCAATTTTTATTACTAAGTTCTCTTTTCCACCACAAGATAGGAAAGGGTGGGACAGGTGAACTGAAGAATCTTGATGTGCCTAAGGGAATCAAAACTGTAAAAGGGTGAGAACCACTGTCTTAAAGCTCTGGGTAGGTGTTTGTAACTTGGTTTCATCTTGAGAGACCTCCAGCTTAAATGTGACCCCTTTACCACCATAAAAACAGGCAACACGCAGAATAGGAAGGAAAGGGATTGTCACCCACATAAAAGGTCAAAATGAGGTCCTCTGCTGAAAATGTCACAACCCAAACAATCCAACACTATCTTCCCTCCTTCAAGAGATTACTTTTGGCTCCACTGACATGACAGTGTCCTATCAAGATAATATTAAAAGCAAGGAATAGATGTGCTATAAACATTATTGAATGCAAATTTATGTACCTATTTCAAAAATTTATCCATACTTGGTTTGCAGCACTTAAAAAGCCACAGATATTACTTACTAGCTGACGTCTGTTTCTTTTCCAGGTTTCTGCTTTCCTTTTGGAATTCATGTTCTGGAAAGCTAAAAGTAGAGAGAACAAGTTCTAACCAAAGTTCAAACAGGTATGTTTACTACTTTTTTAGGCTCTGGTTCAAGCCACATGAAGCCCTGAAATCTTGCTTTTCTGCCCAGACATTGGAAACTCTGGTAACACTTCCAGCAAGTCTGTAAACCCCAATCTAAGGCCCTGAAGCATTAGCTCACAGAATCATAGTCATGTGGATCACGTGGCCAGGCCTTCATCAGAATTACGGGGGTATAGTTTCATCAGAAGCAAAGGTCTCAAAGTGGACCTCAGACACGGATAATTTCTCAAAACTACCATCAAGTTTCCAAGAGTAGCACTTGGTACATAATCAGAGACTCTGGAACTTATAATACATGTCTGGAGTAAGTTCTCCAGAATAAACTGTCACTGTGCCACACAGTTTCAATGGTGTGACAGGGCTGGGGTGAAAACAACGCTCATAAAGATCCATCTCTTTCTGCCACAACAGAAAGAAGCACCTAGGATAAGTGTAATCTGGAGCTGGCCCCAGGATGTTTTCCTCTACTACTCTTGCTTGCCTGGCTCAGTCACCCCCAGTAACCTTCTCCGTAGAGCTCCAAAGAAGGCTCTTTGCAACATCAGCCTTAATACATTTGGTAGCACTCGTCTTGCCTTGCATACAATAAACACCACAGGCACACCTGAGAAGGTATCTTCATTCTCTAGATGCACGCATGCTGGGAGAGTCTCCTAATCTGTTCTGCTCACTCTGGTTACCAGGGTAACAGCTCTCTGAGGCCCAGGTCAGAGATAAAAAGGCTAACATCACTGTTCACACTTACTGAAATCACTGGGGAGGCTGTGGTTCAGGTTCCTGTAAAATTCTGTCCTATGTGCTTTTTTCAGTCCTGTGCAAAGGCCGAAGTCAGAAAGCTTCACGTGGCCCTATGGGGAAGAGGACACAGGGGAATGGAGGAGCATCCATGAATGCGGAACAGACATTCTATTCTCTCCAGCTCCGTACAGTACCCACTACAGTGCCACTAAGTGTGCTGTTTTTTGATTATAGAGAGAAATAAAAAATAAATTTCTAAAAGATCACCCCAAATCCATTTACACTAGTAGAAGTATTATCCTTTTTGTCCAAACATAAACTTCCCAACATAGCTGAACTCTCCATGGCATCTAAAGATACTTTTACTACTTTTTGGGGCACCTGGGGGGCTCAGTCGGTTAAGCGTCCAACTCTGGGTTACAGCTCAAGTCATGATCTCACAGTTCCTAAGTTTAAGCCCCACGTCAGGCTCCACGCTGATATGCAGAGCCTGCTTGGGATTCTCTCTCTCCCTCTCTCTTTCTGCCTCTCCCCTGCTTGTGCTCTCTCAAAATAAACAAACTTAAAAAAATAAAATAAAGATATTCTTACTACTTCTTAAACTAATACACTCAAATATTCCTGTGTTTCTATACGGTCTTCAAAATCACCATTTTTAATGTGTATTCAAATGACTTAGTACATCACTGTTTACCTAACCGTCCTCCTAATACTGAATGTTTATTCTATGTCTAATTCCTCCCTCTCATGTAATGTGGGTTATAAGCACCCCATGATAGGGTCTGTGTCCCCAACTCTAATCACGCATGGTACAGAGGATAGTCTTAATAAACAATTGTTAATGAGTAAACAAACAAATCTTTGTTCATAGAACTTCTTTGCCTCTTGAATGGTTTCATTGCAAGGAATGAATTATTCCAAAGACAAGAGAATGAACTTCACTGCACAGTTCTTGACAAATGTTGCTATGCTGTATTTCAGTCATAAGTGTCTGACTTCATCATACTCTTCAAGGAGCACTCACACCTCCTCTGAGCCAGGCCTCATGCTTCAAATGTGTCATCCATTTCTAACTCCTAAGCCACACTTCACTGACTCAGACTCATTAAATGGCCTGCTGGTGAAATGGCAGAACCAAAGCCAGAAATCAATCCATGTTCCTTCTCCCCAGACCAGGATTACCTTACTCTCTCCAATCCCCTGATCCCATCTGGAAAATGGAGATAATGATACATTCCTGGTAGGAATGATGAGAATTAATGCACGTAAAGCTCGCAGCCCAGTGCCTGGCACATAGATAGCCCTAAGTAAGAGGCAGGTGTTCTTGGGGTGGTGAAATTTCAAGGAGATAAGGAGATAAAACCAAACATAGGGAAGAAAATCCGGATGTTCAGGGATCTACACTGCTCAAGGTCATATACTTAGAAGTGGTATGGCCAGGGACACCCGGGGGGTTCAGTCAGTTAAGCATCCACCTCTTGGCTTCGGCTCAGGTCATGATCTCAAGGTTTGTGAGTTCAAGCCCTGCGTCAGGCTCTGTGCTGACAGTGTGGAGCCTGCTTGGGATTCTGTCTCTCTCCCTCTGTCTCTTCCCCTCCCCCTCTCTCTTCCTCTCCCCTCTTTCTCTTTCAAAATAAATAAATAAACTTTAAAAAAAAGAGGTGATGTGGCCAAAGACTTCAACATCAGTGATCTATCTATAGATCAGTGGATCCATGGATCTATCTATCCATCTTCCTTCAGAACATCCTTAGGCCTTAATATACAAACTTCTCAGGATACAGGAGGCTGCAGAAGCCCTGCTCAGATGGGCCAGTTTTGATTTTGTTTTGAAGAAACCCAGTTAGGTTTGGCCCTGTGTGTGTGTGTGTGTGTGTGTGTGTGTGTGTGTACCCATGCGTGTACATATGCATAACAAAGTAAACTGCCAAAGACAGCTTTGAGCTGCTAACCTACTACCATGTTTTTCAGATCTGCAAATAACCTGTTGTACAAGTCAAGGGACAGAGCTTAATGTACAGTTCTCAAAATTATATTTCACCTGGATGCCTCCAAGAAAGGAGGGGGTCTTAAAAAGCAGTACCTGGAGCAAATGCTATGCAAGCCTGTGTTTTCAGGGAATTCTGCAGGTATTCTAAGTATGCGGCAGGAACTCAAATCATCCACACTTTTGCTTCTAGAATCTGAGTGGCTGAACACCTAAATGAGCTTGCTTATGAGAACATTTCTCTACAAGTCTGGGCTGGCATCCTGTAGAGAGTAAATCTGCACCTCAAAGCATTCCCCACTCCTCCTCAGCTATATCGAGGTCCCAAGTTCTTGGCTTTCAATATGTTTGCTGGACCTGAACAGAGACTACAGGGTGCAATGAGACCTGCACTAAGGCATCTGGAGCACAGGACCAAGGCATGTGAACCCAACTACACAAAGCAGGCCCAGTGCTTTATTAACATACATCTGAGGGGTGCCTGGGTGGCTTAGTCGTTTAAGGATCTGACTTCGGCTCAGGCCATGATCTCACAGTTCATGGGTTCGAGCCCCGCATCCAGCTCTGTGCTGACAGCTTAGAGCCTGGAGCCTGCTTTGGATTCTGTGTCTCCCTCTCTCTCTGACTCTCCCCTGCTTGTTTCTCTGTCTCTCAAAAATAAATAAACATTAAAAAAATTAAAAATCTATATATGAACAGAATGACATAGATACTTTTATATACATTAACATCATTTTTTAGGTTCAGAGAACATTCTAAATCTTTTTTTTTAACTTTATTTATTTACTCTTTTAATAGTTTATTGTCAAATTGGTTTCCATATAACACCCAGTACTCATCCTCACAAGTTTGTGTATTTTCTTTTGAGAGAGAGAGAGAGCAAGCAGGGGAGGGGCAGAGAGAGGGAGAGACAGACTCCCAAGGAGGTACCACGCTGCCAGTACAGAGCCCGATGCGGGGCTCCATCCCACAAACTGTGAGATCATGACCTGAGCTGAGATCAAGAATTGGACACTTAACCAACTGAGCCACCCAGGTGCCCTGGTATATACATTAACTTTTTTTTTTTTTTTTTTTTATTTCTAGGAGAGAGAGAGAGAGAGAGACAGCGTGAGCAGGGGAGGGTCAGAGAGAGAGGGAGANCTCTGAAACAGGCTCCAGGCTCTGAGCTGGCAGTCAGCACAGAGCCCGACACAGGGCTCGAACCCACAAACCGCGAGATCATGATCCAAGCGAAAGTCAGACGCTTAACCGACTAAGCCACCCAGGCGCCCCTATACATTAACATTTTAAAGGCAGAATACCAAGCTACTTTTAGGATGTTAGCTGTATATAAATTACAGACACAAACAGAGAAGGTACTGAAGCTATTGTACCAAAATACAATTGGTATTTGAATGATGGGATTATAGGTATTCTTCTTCTTTATAACTCTTTGTACTGTTCAAATTTTCTACTGTGCATACATATTATTCTTATGACCAAGAAAAAAAGAAGAAATGATTTTTTTTACTTTTTTATTTTATTTTATTTTTTGATGTTATCTTTAAAATTTTTTTTTTTAAAAAAAGTAACACCAAAAGCTCAGGTTTTTCAAAGATAGCAAGAAAATGATCAAAAGACAACAAGATGGGCACCTGGCTGGCTCAGTCGGTGGAGTCGATTTGATCTTGGGGTTGTGAGTTTGAGCCGCATATTGGGGGTAGATTACTTAAGTACATAAAACTTAAAAAAAAGAAAAGAAAAATACTCAAAGAATTAAATTCACTTTTCTCCTTAAAGTTCAGTCTCAACAATAATTCTCTGTAACAGAACATAACATTCTAATTTTTTTTAACATTTATTTTTAAATGTTTATTTTTGAGAGAGAGCACGAGCAGGGAAGGGACACAGAGAGAGGAGGGGACAGAGGATCCAGAGCAGGCTCCACACTGACAGCAGAGAGCCCGGTGCGGGGCTCAAACCCACGAACTACGAGACCGCGGCCTGAACCAATTGAGCCACCCAGGTACCCCTAAAATGTTAAAGCTGGAAGTGTGACTTTGGGGCTTCTGTGGATCAATATCCTCACTTTATAGATAAGTGAGGCCTGGACAGTGGGGAGACCTGCCAAGGAGCAGCCAGAAACCTAGCAACACAGGATTCTCTTCTGAGCTGCTGTGTTTAAGAACCAAGCAACTGAACTCATCTGCACAGCTACAGAAAAGTACAGAAGCCAGTCCAGAGGTTGAGCAGGACTCTTCTTGAAGCAAAGGGCAAATGATCTGGAAACTGAACTCTGGCACAGACCAGTGTTGTCATTTTTGCTTGCCTTACTTCCTGGTTGACTGGGTTCAAGAATAAGGTTGCCCAACAGAAGGGTTCCCAACAGGTGATGCATGAGTAGAGTTAATTATATACTAATTATAGTTAATTACAGGCTAGGAAAAGATGGTATCTCTGGCTTTATTATAAAATAAGCTTCTAAATCAATTTTCAAGGCACCTGGGTAGCCCATTCGGTTGGGCGTCCAATTCTTGATTTCGGCTCAGGTCATGATCTTCCAGTTCCTGAGACGGAGCCCCACATCAGGCTCTGCCTGCTTGGAATTCTCTCTGTATCCCTCTCTCTGCACCTCCCTCGCTCTGTCTCTCTCAAAATAAATAAACTTTAAATCAGTTTTCCTCTTCATCATTTTCAAAGATGTCCCTTATTTTTAGGAAGACTGTTCAAATTATAGAATCATACAACTTTCAGAGAGGGGAAGTCGCAGCAAACTTATGGATAAAAAAGGAGCAATTTATGCAAAGCAGGTCCTAACTCCTTTACTGTGATTAGCACAAGCACTGCAGGTGTTAGAGCACACGATGCTCAACAAGGAGCCTCCCCTGTGCCCCCCCCAACACACATACCCACACACACCCACACACACACACAGACACACACACACACACACAGACACACACACACAGTACCTTGCTGTCCAGGAGAAGGTTGTCTGGCTTGATGTCTCTGTGGATGAATCCAAGCTGGTGAATGGAGTCTATTGCCAATACTGTTTCTGCTATATAAAACTGAGTCTCCTCTTCTGTTAGGGTATCTTTTTTCATTAATAGAGTCATCATGTCCCCTGGAAGCAAGACACAAAGCCAACACACACACAGACACATGCACGACAATACATGAGTAAGTGCCAGTTCTCAGGTCTTCCCTATCTGCCTACATAAGGCAGTGCTAAACAGGCCGCTTTTGTGTTCCCGAAACTGACCCACACTGCCAATACGGGTGGAAATGGTAAGTAGTTTCTAATACTTCAAGGTAAAATTCACAGCCACAGAGAACAACACACTCTTACCCTAACCTAACTGATGCTGACCACTGGGCAGAGAGTCCCATTGCACTCTGGAGAGAAAAAGGAAATTTTTCTCACACTTAAAAAAATAACTTTTTTCCTTAGAGCCATATTTTTGGACTGGGGGAAAAAGTTACTTTACTTTTTACTTTGCAAACTACCGTTTCCACATAGGTTGTACTGCCATTGTTATACAGAGAGGCTGAAATGCCAAACAACTAAATATATGAGGAGGCTGAAAACAAGTTTTCCAATTTCTGTTTACAAACCGCTTGAATGTAAACAAATAAAAAGGTGAGACTGAGGTAGCACAGTGTAAGTCAACAAAAGCTAAAAAGGAACTGAAAACTGCTATGTACTGGGGCGTGCAATGGTTGCCTCCCAGAAGTGCAAGGTGAACATATACCAAGATCAGCGGAGTGTTTCCTCCAGTATTATAGGTAAATAAATATACACCAATATGCTTTCTGCGACTTTGACAACACAGTATCAGTATTCTAGCAGTTAAAAGGTAAACTCCCTAGTTTTCTGCAAAGTCAAAACATAATTATTTCTGCTTAGTATCAAAATAACATGAAATGGTGGGAAAAAAAAGATTCTGATCCTACCTCAATGGTTAGACAAAAGCAAAGCAAAGCAAACATGTAGAAGTAGTTTAAAGCTAAGAGAGACAGGAAAGATTCAGTCTAGATTCCACAGAAAGTCATTTATGGTCAGAAAACAGGGAAAAGAGAAAGAAAGCTCTGATTTCAATAGAATGTCATGCTGCCTTTTGAATTTCACTTATAACCTTGGGGGAATCCTTTTGTATTCTTAGAGAAAAGTGGACATTTTACACTCAGGCAAAAAATAAACCATTTATGGGGCACCTGGGTGGCTCAGTCGGTTGAGCATCCAGCTTCGGCTCAGGTCATGATCTCACGGTTCGTGGGTTCGAGCCCCGCATCAGGCTCTGTGCTGACAGCCAGCTCAGAGCCTGGAGCCTGCTTCGGATTCTGTGTCTCCCTCTTTCTCTCTCTGACCCTCCCCTGCTCATGCTGTCTCTCTCTCTCAGAAATAAATAAAACATTTTTTTAAAAATTAAAAAAAAATTAAACCATTTATCAAAATTGCTCTCTTTCTTGACCCAGGACGTGAAAAGCAGGATTCCCCAATCACTCCTGGCAGCTCCATACTCAACCTGGAGGCACACCAGAGACGGGAGGGGAGGGGGGAGGATGAGGAGAAACATGGGCCAGCTAGAGGGCAACTGTGTGGCCTCAGCACCGTGGCCCAGGAGGGCAGCCAATGGTCCCACCTGTGCGAGTTCGCCCAGATGGTCAGAGAGCTCAAGCCAGACAGTCTCTGGCTCTGCAGTCCGGCTCCATCGAGGGCAAAGGGCGGGCTCCAGGACACAGGAGAAGCTACGGAAGAGGGGGCGCATAAAGCTTGAGGAGACCCGTGTCAAGGGTCTGGTGACTGAGCTGCTTCTTACTCCTACTTATGAACTAGAATCTAAATGTTAAAAAATTTCTCCTCATTCTACCGGATGCTTCCCTAACTTTCACCAATTGTTCATAAAAAATGGGTGACCCTAGATCTAAATAAAAGTTGTCACAAGATCAAAATATTATGCCAGTTAGTTTGCTTTGCTACAGAACCAAAAAGAGAAAAAGGTTTTTTCTTCCCCACCAGAGTGGCTCGCAGCTCATCTGCTCACTGGCAAACAGACTGTGTCCCCAGAACAGATGGTATTTTCTGTGACGGGTTTACTCTGGAGCAGTCTTAGGAGATACACTGCTGAGTTACGTAAAACTTGAAATCTCAGAAAAGAGAAACTGATTCTGGCTACTAACATAGGTAATAAGAAATTCACTCCTTATTAATATAAGTTATGCCGAAAGATAATAAAAGTTGAAGCAAAGATCGTAATAGCTTCAATCTGGTCATTTGGGTAACTGATTATACGTGATTCCCACTGACAGGAGAGCAGGCAGAGTCCCTATTTTATTCCTATATGTTTAAAAAGAAAAATAAAAGAAAGAAATGTCCATCTGAAATCATGAGAATGAATGAGAAGGTTACTTTTATGGCACTAAGAAGTGTAGAAAGGCACCCCAGCACAAGACAGGTTACTGACCTCCTTTACAGACCTAAAAAAGATATAGAAAGCAACTCTGTGAGCACGATTAAAAGCAGAAAGGAGGGTTAATTGATGTGAGAGAGAAACCACAGAACAAAAAGGAAAAATTGACCTTTCATCGTCAAGTAATTACCTCCAGGCAGGAACTCCATGATTAGGTAGAGGTTTAGCTTATCCTGAAAACTATAGAACATTTTCACAACCCACAAACTGTCTGCCTCCACTAGAATGTCACGCTCCGCACGGATGTGGCCAACCTGGAGGTATACGCATTTGATTAATGACAAGCCTTGCTCTGCTCTATTAGACTGCATATTTGTTATACAATTTAAGTACTGTTTGAGTATTCAACGGTGATGATGCAAAAGGTCTAATTTATGCTTAGGCAAACCTGTGAACTCAAAATTGACAACACTGGACTTGAAGGCATTCAGTCATGAACACTTGAGTGATGAAAAGCTTAACAAATAACAACATGAATGGCTGTAATGCAAACGGCAATTTTAACAGTGCTCTCAGCTGAACCTCTGATTGATTAGAAGTACCATTCTTTTGCACATCTTTTTGTTCTAATAACCTTTTACGACAAAAATCGGTGCCCAAGACGAGACCCTCTAAACAAGTCCTGCCTTGGGTCTGCAATAGTGTCTGCAATGACAGTGACAATTCTAAAATACTGCACCACAGTACTCAGTTCGCTGCTGTGCAGAGGGTGTGCTCAATTCTTACGGAATGGAAATAGAAGAACGCCTAAGAGGAGGTACCGATTCAAATTTATGATACTTCCAGCTTTCTGCTCTTACTAAAATATCTAGCCAAGGAGACCAAGTTGCCAAAAGGTCTGGGAGAACTCAGAACTACTGGCAAAACCATATTATTTGATAATCATGTTTCGTTATCAAATTTACCTTATCTACTTGAAATATGTAACAGCAATCAAAACATGGCTACGTGTTATCAAACCCTGTCCCCTCTCCTCTTACATTAAATGTCATGATATGCAAAGGTGGGTTCAACCAGGTCTACGTTTATTAAGACCCGGTCCAATCCTTGAATAGAAGTTTTATTCTTAACACAGGAGGCAGGGCTTGGGTCCTACCCTATGTTCACAGGTAAAGATGGACGGAAGTTCACAAACTGGCACTTCCGGTTGGCAAACTCAGCCCATGACTGTTTTGTTGGATACAACGGTTCACTATGGTTTGTTTTATTGGAATGGTTTTAGCAAAGCCAGGCACCCTCTCTCCCACTGGACACAGATCCCACCCCTCTCTCCTGTCTTACACCTAATCTGCCTCACTCTTCCCTTCAGGCCCAAGGGAAGTGTTGAGTTTACATATTTCACTTTGAAGTCTGTAGTAAAAGTCTTTGGGAAATTTTTACATAGCCTCAATGTTGCAGAAGTCTTACATTTTTACACTTCTACTTAGGGCATGAGGGTGGGAAAATGGAAGGTAAGGGTGGTAAGGAACAGTGTTATGAAATCACAAACTAACAGCATTAGCTTTTTACTCAGCTTTAATGCGGAAGCAAAGCTTTTGGGAAACACTAATGCACTTGCTCAACCGCAGCTGTGACTGTGCCCCAGTCATCACCGGACACGAAGACGGCACAAGCCAACCTGCAGCAGCCTCTGCTCTCTGGGCTCCCGGCAAGGCCTCTACCTGCTGCAGGGACCCAAAGTAAAGGGGAGGCGGCACTATCACCACTCCATCACTCACCTTGGAAGACAGAATGGTTTGTTTGTTAAGGGGAAGGCTACAGGCCACCTGTGTACACCTTGCCCTTCTCTCCTGGGGCTGAAACAGCAACTAGGAACGTCAATATCTAGGAGTGGAGTCAGGTTAACATAGGGTGAGGGAAGGAAGAACACAGGTGCAACTCACATCAGAGCTTCCCTTTCTCTGTTCCATAAATATTTAACGGGGCGGAGTCACATGCTAGTTGCTAAACTGAGCACTAGGAAAGCAGAGATAAAAGTCCATCTTTTGTCCCCTCCTAATACTGTACTAGCATCACAATTGGAGGTTTTCCTTTTGCAAGGTAAGAGGAACATGAAAAACTAGCTACATGCGGGTCTCTTATTCTTTAAAATGTATTTTCCAGATAGCAAAATACCTACCCTACGGATCAGAATAACCACCTAAACACTCAGTGGGTGGCTTTAATTCCTGCTCAGTTTAGTAAAAGCAAAGGAGAACCTTTTCTTACGGGTAAGGAGCCTGCTCCTACAAACAGTTATGCTCCAAACCTAAGCTGTCGGCCCTCCCCAGAGGTGACGGGCCTGTGCTGGTGGGCTGCCTCTCGTGCTCCAGTGCTGGCCACGCTTCCTCGAGATGGCCGAGCCAGGCAGTCTGTGACCAACAACTTTAACTGGACCACACGGAGATCAATCCTAGGGCGCACAGTCCAGCAGCAAAGGGAGTGAACAATTAAGCCAATTCATTGCTTAAAATCCTAATTCTCACGGAAAGTTCCTCTACTTTCGTTTAGGAACACTTCAGAAAATGATTTTGAAGGCATTGGTATTTGAAAAACTGTTTTTACACCGTATATTTGAATTGTCCTCCATTACCATGTTGGGCAACTGGCACGTTGTTAGGAAGGATTAATAAGTGAAAATCATGATGTAGCCTTCTCTTCACAATTTTATTCTGAACACTAATTATTTGACAAAGAAGGTTTTGATACTTGGTTAAAACTATAGGAAGGGACGCCTGGGTGGCTCAGCTGGTTAAGTGTCTAACTTCAGCTCAGATCACGATCTCACAGTTCAAGAGTTCGAGCGCCGTGTCAGGTTCTATGCTGACAGCAGAGCCTGGAGCCTGCTTCAGATTCTGTGTCTCCCTCTCTCTCTGACCCTCCCCTGCTCACGCTGTCTCTCTCCCTCTCTCTCTTTCTCTCAAAAATAAGCATTAAAAAAATTTTAAGTAATTTAAAAAAAATAATAAAGCTGTATGAAATGTCTTATGAAAATAAAACTTACTTGTGAGATACAAAACATACTGACTAACCAATACAGTTTTGCATTTTCCTTTTCAAGACTAGCTGAAACTCTTTCAGAGCCTACACCTTTACCAAAGGCTCATTTTTAGATAATACATAAATAGGACTGTTGAGCATTCTGAATAAGGTTGGTATTACCATAAACTATAGTGTCTGAAGGTTTACTGCCAGGGTATTTGATACTCAGCACTGAAACTCCTGAGAGTCTAAGTTAACGGGTAACACGTGAAAATTAAAGAGAAAATAAAAACTCCAAATTTTGATTGGCACTTAAAAGGACAGAGAAGCTTCAGTGATTACACCGCCCCTAGGGAAGCAGAAAGGACTGGGTGTGGGGCCAGTCTCCATCCCTGCTCTCTCGCTCTTGTCTGAAGCTCTCCTTGCCACAGGCTCTCTCTCTGCCCTCCTGGAGCATCTGAGCCTTTGCGGGATATATGTAGGTATCACGCACTACTATCTGCTCTGAAGCAAACCGCTAAATTCAACAAGACTTACAGGAAGGTTGCGTTCTTGTGTTTAATATACTGTCCAAAATTAAAAATTTTTTTTGCACAAAGTTATTTTTGCATCTTATAAATCTATTCACAAAGGAGGTTTAGGTTTCAGAAAGTGTTCTTAATCCTTTTTTTTTAAAGTGTTCTTAATCCTTAAAGGAGAATTTGTACTGCTCTGCCGTTTGCATTAGATTTTTTTCAAATCCAGTCAGAAAGAAGACTGGTCTGTCTTGGGTAGTAATGAGCTACTGAGAAGACCCACCTTCGGTTCACCTATACGGAATGAAGCATGCTAAGACACGTTTTAGATTGCAAATTTCAAATTCTAATCCCTAAGGCTCAGTCCCAAGGTGTGTGTGTGTGTGTGTGTATCCACACACACAATGTCTCTCAGCATTCAGTAGGAACGTGTCACCACAGCAAGTGTGACCCCAAAAATAGGCTCCGCATGACAAGCACAGCTTATGATCAATTGGGAGACACAAACAGCAGATGCTTCTAATAGGTTTTCAACTTTAAAAAACTGCATATAACGTAAGGCATTTTTTGTACTTTTAAAATACATGTACTTGCTTCTTTGTTA
The DNA here is from genome assembly GCF_008692635.1 of Crocuta crocuta. Lineage (NCBI taxonomy): Eukaryota > Metazoa > Chordata > Mammalia > Carnivora > Hyaenidae > Crocuta > Crocuta crocuta. Next base: position 2,207,892 of record NW_027528611.1, on the reverse strand, counting down.
GGGAAAGAAAACTAATATTATATGTATACTCATACATGACAGTGCTAAAGAAAACTGTAATAAGAAAATACATTTCAAGTAAACAAAAGGACAGTTTTACATAATAAAAAGCTTAAAGCACACTGAAATCACTGCTACAGCTGTGGTTTACCTGCTCTTTTTCAAGCATATCTGCTTTACGGAGTATTTTCATCGCATACACATGCCCTGTATCCTTCTTCTGAACGAGTCGCACCTAAGAGTTACAAAAGAAACACCAAGTCAAAAGTTCACAATGCCAAGCTAATTAACGCTTTCATGTGTTATAGGAGGCAATTTAAACTGAAAAAGTGTTACAATTTTAATATAAACAACCAGCAATAAAAAACAGAAAAAAAAGTGCTTTTTAACATTCCAAAATGGGTAGATTTATCATACACAGTGAAGTCAGTCCTGACAACATTCTCAGATCTCTCTTCATGTGAACACCTCTGGCTCCCTAGTTGAACAAGTCAATCTAATTTAAAACCTTCACTTTCGAACTTAAGGACTCATTATGCCATGGCACATGTCATCCACCAGCTCAGACAACCTAAGGAAGTGATTACAACAGTGTTGAAAACGAAAGCAAAAGCTTATGTGCAAGAAAAATGTTTAGACGGAAAAAACCTAACGTGTCATTAGGGAAATGGGGTTTTATGCAGTTTTCTTCTTTCTTATCTTCCAATGTTTTTACAAAGAGCAGATAACTTTGTGATGAAAAGAAAATCAATGGTCTACAAACCCGAAGAGAAACTTCTTGGCAAGTCTCCACACACCCTCCCCTGCAACCCACCCCCATCCCCGCCAAGATACTTATGCTTTCTCCTCCCTGCACCTTTCTTCATGTTTTTCCTGATCGAGTCCCACGTCCCTTGCTCACCAAAGTTCTTTTAGAGGTGGTACCGTACCTTCCCCAGTCTCGAGGAGCCAACAGGGATTTTGAACACTGAGGGCTCAATTTAATCTTTCACCTGTGCCTTTGAGTTCGTACTCACATCTCCCCTAGGTACGGGTTTTTAATAACATGCTGCTCCTTTTATACAAAGTTAATGCAACTATTGCATCAGTAAGTCGTCCACTGTCAGTGTCTTCCATTAACGAGGATGACCTTACATGGGCCCATTCAAGCCCTCCCCACAGACTGCCCCCAGGCCCGAGCAGGACACATCCACAAGACTAGGTGGGACAAAGCTGCAAATGCTTTCCACTTTCTACCACCACCTGTATCACCCATTTCTATAAACTGTCTCCTGGGCCCATCTTTTTAGAGCAATACCAATCTAGCGGGAAGAAATAAAGGGTGGGAATATGCTGTTAGGTTGCTCCTGGAGAGGCAGTGTGATGCTGGGAAAAGCAAGAGTTTTAAGACCAGTAACTCCTTTAAGAAACAAAACAAACAAGCAAAAGGAAAAAAAGAGACAGAGAGAGAGAGACAGAGAGAGAGAGAGAGAGAGACAGAAACCAAGAAACAGACTCTTAACTACAGAGAACAAACTCATTGCTACCAGAGGGGAGGTAGGTGGGAGAGTGGGGGAAATAGGAGGTTAGGGTTAAGGTCATCATGAGCACTGGATGATTAAAGTGAAAACTTAAAAAAAAAAAAAAAAAGGATTAGGAACTCCTGGGCCCAACTTCTGGTACTGCTGCTCAATGACTATGTGAAAATGGAGCACTACATAGCCTCTCTGAGTCTTAATTCCACCATCTATAAATTGAGATACTGTCATGATTATAGGAGAGAAACTCAGTAAATAATACTGATTTCCTTCTACCTTTCAACTCTCCCTCTAGATCGATACTTAAAGCGTCAACATCACCTCTGGCAAAACAGAAGAACCAATGGAGATGTGGGACAGTGGAGGAGGAAAGGACAGACAGCAGTTACCAGGTGGGGCTGGCACGTCTGACCCACCCGCCCCATACTTCCGGTTCTATCAACAATCATGAGCATGTCAGCAGCTCCACAGTCCTGTGGTATTTCTGTATCTTATCTGATAAGTAGCTGTGGTTTTTACCTCACCGAATGCTCCTCTGCCTATTACTTTTAAGGACTCAAAATCTTCCAATCCAAGTCTTGTTCTCTTCAACCGAAGAAACTCTGTTTCCTTCCGAGCATGCGCAGATCTCCTCAGTCGTTTCTATCGTTTAAATAAAGAGGGGGAGAGGAGGGAAAGGGAGGAGCTGAACTCCTGCAACTCCCCAGGGCTCTGATTTGTGACTGGGAGGCAGGGCCCGCTGGCCTGAGCATAACCTTCTGACACGTGAGGGCCTCACAGAAGAACACTGAAGAGGCCACTCCTCCCCTCCCAGCTGCCTCCGGCAACCAAACCACACTGAGCACCGGGTGCCTCCTGTGGGGACTCTGAGTAACCTACTTCACGAATCAATTATTCTAACTTTTCTCATGAAGGGAGAATAAACAATACTTTCCTTTAAACTTTATTATATAAAATCAAAGTGTGGGTTTGTTTGTTTGTTTGTTTTTTTAACACATTTGAGTTCATTTTATGCTCTATAATTCCAACAAGACTTTGGTATCTTTCACCATTTTCCTGGATTCTATGATTCATTCCTATTTTTGAAAGCTTTCCACTGTCATTTCAGTTCCTTGCACAGTTTCTTAACTGTATTTTTTCCTACCATGTCTATAGGCCCAGGGGGGAAAGGGCTGATTTGAGAGGTATTTTGCCTTGATAATGATTTCATACATCTGCACCACATCTGTGGAGATCGTGCCATGATTTCTGTAAATATGCTACAATTTGCTTTTTTAAATTTTAATTTGCTCTCATCTCTTTCTTTTCTCGGAATTCTAAATCTAATTAATTTATTACAACGGGGCCTAAATAAGACTTCCTCTCCCAGGTACTCAGTAATTAATTTCTCCGTCTGCATGAACACCTAAATCCAGAAGTGCACCGACCCTCGGAAGTCTGTCTGCTACTAAGCAAGACCTTTTCCCGAGGCACCAAGGCTAACAACTTGCTGGATAAGACTTACCATGTTGGGTTTCAAGGAAAAACTTCCCAATATCAATTACCTCTTCGTCCTTTAGGCCTTCTTCTTCCATCACTTTTTCTAACTTCTTTTGTCTAAAAACAAATAAAGATATTTGAAATAACATTTGAATAACTTTCTGAAAAAGCCTATACAAAGACAGGGGTTTTCCTATAATGATAAAAACAGGTACATTTCAAAATGCCTCATTAAAACAGCAAATTACAGTTACTAAGACAAGTGAAAAGATTCCCACCCTTTGTGTGTTCTACCTTTTGAAAAAGATTATATAAGATGTTAATGCAACAAAGAATCTTATTTCAAAACGAAAAGTTCTCTCTCTCTCTTTTTTTTTTGGTTATTTCCTTCTTAACAAACCACAAAACAGCTGGTGTTTGATAACCTCTTCTATCAGGGTGTTTCTCTCTCTCTCCCAGACTGGTATCTACTTCCTTTATTTTTACATCCTCCTCCTCCTCCCTGCCAAAAGCAAAGAGCAATAAACACTAGTAAAGGCAGAATTGGAGGTTCAGGGTGGCAGGGAGGAATGGGAATGGTCAAAGCAGGTGATTGACTCTAAATCCTTGGGAGCATTAAACTTTAAAAACGACATACAAGAATATTTTTGACCTACAGTTTCAGAGTTAAACGAGAAAAACTTCCTTAAAACCAATTCCACGCGACCTTTATTTATTCTGCATATAATAAATGAAAGCACATGGGCTGGGATCTCTGTCACTTATCAGCTTTCCAGATAGCAGGCAGTGTGAGCAGGACAGGGAAGAATAAAAGGCCGGAGTACACACAGCAGCAGCATGTAGTCAAATGCAGGGGGGGGGCGGCACACAACACTTCAAATGCCACACTTGAAATGCCAGTCTGTAGACAGCTAAGAGCTGCAGAGGGAGGCCTGTGTATAAAGGAGTGATGTGATGAGGTTTCTATTTTAAAATGATAGGCAGCAGTAATGAGCTGATGGGCTGGCAGGGAAAGCAAGTGACAAAGACTGAGGCAGACTGAAAGCTCTAGTGATGATTCAGACAAGCAGTAAAGATCTGGAATGAAGGCTGGAAACCCAGAATGAAGTGAACAGGGCTACTGCAAAGGTGACCAACTGGCAGTAGGAGTCAAAGGAAAAATCTTAAGAATTTCTTGTGTGGGAGGATAATGACACCAGGTACTAAGGTAGGAAACACAGAGAACGGACCATGGGGAAGACAATGGGTTTTATTTTGGTCAATAAAGAATTATTGCAATAACAGTAATTAGTTTAAATCAGTATCATGTTAGAAATCATATTATGCATCCATAGGATCAGATGACATCACGAATTCATGTCCAAGCTCTCAGGAAGCAAAAAGATCTACTCTAACCCTGATGGGGGTGGGGGGTGGGGAAGCACCTGCATGGTTCCTAGTCTGCCCACTTCTCTTCTCTGAGTTTCCGGAACATTTTGGGGTATTCATCAATGTGTGCACACGTACTGGAGGAAGAGGCTGTACTACTGGCACTTTCAGGAGTGTAAATTAATTCCATTTCAGTGGTTAAATAGTTGAAGTAGAGAAGAATAAAAAGAATCAAAGATACCATCCCAGCAAGAACTATAACCTCTTGACCATGGTCAGCTCTTATTGTGCCTTCAGTATCAAACACCATCATACTTTCTGACTACATTTTTTTGAATGACCACACCAGGCTAGTCTAGAAGTCCAATGTGCTATCATACAACGTGTGTCCCAGAGATGGCTGCTTCTGACTCTCTGTGTATTTTTTNTTGTTTTTTTTTTTTTTTTTTTTTTTTTTTTTTTTGGGAGAGAGAGGAAGGGAGAGAAAGGCAGAAGGAGAGACAGAATCTTAAGTAGGCTCCACGCTGGGCGTGAAATCACGACCTAAGCCCAAATCAAGAGTCCGATGCTAACAGTCTGAGCCACCCAGGCACGCCTGCTTCCTACTATATTTTAAATCTCGATTCAAACTAAGAAGTTTTCCATAGCTTGACTGCAAGCATAATGAAATTGGTTTCTGTGGAATATCTACCTGAGAGTAAAGTTCTCAGAATCAACTCCTTGAACACAATCAGATTCATTCATTAGAAAAAGTATCCAGAAAAAGCCCATTATGAAGAATTATCCATGCTAATGATTTATTGGGGCCAAGCCAATGAAGATCTTAAAAACCACAAAAATGGCAAACACAGCCTGAAATGAGGCTTACAAATGACATCCTCTGTGAGATTACTGTTAACTTTGTTAGATTCATGGTGGCATTGTAATTATACAAGTAAATGGCCATATTTTTAGAGATATACCCTAACGTATATAAGAAGTGACAGATGTTTAAATTTTGCTTTAAAGCACAACTGCAAGAAAACACAGAATGGAACAGATGAAACAAATTTAACAAAATCTTGATGATTATTGGATCTGAATATATGGCGCTCCTTCTATATGTGTTTAAAAGCGTTCATGATGAAAAAGAAAAGCAGGCCCCTCCACTGGTGTGTCTCTGGTGGAAAGAGCCAGTTTAGCTTACACTCCAGCCTTGGGTGAAGCTACTCTTCCACTCAACTCCAATATCCCAGAGCAGAACACGGGAGAGAGACTGGCCACTTACAGTTGGAAGCCACACCCAACCTCACCCCATCAAGGCTTTCTGTGAGCTCTATTTATTTGCATGTGAGTCCACTTCTCATATGAGATGGTAAGTACTTTTGAAGGCAGGGCTCATACCCGAATCCTCCTTCTCCACTAAGAACAGTGCCTTGTACACAGCAACTTCATAAAATGTATGTTGCCGAATGGGAGGAAAAGATCAAAGTGTGTATCAATGTGCACACACATTCATGACTGCATGTAATTAGCCCCTTTTGCTAACGTTAATTTAAGTTCATCTCCCAGTACAGTTTGATTCAGAGGTTGCAGAAATGGGAGAAAAGAGCTAGTCCACTCTACAAGACAGCTGACTAGGCTCTATTTCTAATTTCTGTTGATGAGACATTTTACAGAAGTAAACACTACTTGTTATTTCCATGATCAAAATTGAGAAAATTCTCAAGAAATACCCTAAAAATGAATATTACAGATTTTTTAAAAATCTCAACAAATTGCTTTGGTTTGACCAATATATCTAATCAGGAATTAACAATCAAAGGTCAAGATTTAGCCATCCCTGGGACTAAAATAAAACTGACACTTGCTCACTAATAATAATCACACAATACTGCAACTCAGTATCAGATCAGACCAAATGCAGACAGGGGAAAATCTGTGTAAGACTATTTAACAAGAGTAGTAGAACTTGCTGATTCTCAAAAGGTAAAATGTAGGAAAATTCTGTTTTGATTTTGGGGTGGGAGGGGAGGAAACACAATTGGGTTTTTGTGGCTTTAATTAATCCAGCAAAATAGTATTTATGAAGAACAGAAACAACACAATATTTTATAAGGAAAAAATGCTGGGGCGCCTGGGTGGCTCAGTTAAGCAACTGACCTCGGCTCAGGCCATGATCTCACGGTTTGTGGGTTTGAGCTCCACATCGGGCTCTGTGCTGACAGCTCAGAGCCTGCTTCAGATCCTGTCTCCCTGTCTCTCTATCCCTCTCCCACTCACATGCTCTGTCTCTGTCTCTCTGTCTCTCAAAAATAAACATTAAAAAAATTTTTTTAATAAAAAATGCCAGCTTCCTTGGTTTTGGTTTCAGGCTGCTAGAAATGATTTTTTGTATGACTATCTAGACAATAATCAGTATCTACTACACAACCAGGATCACATGAGAGAGAGAACAGAAGAAGTGCTGTTCCTGGAGAACCCTACTATCAGAGGCAAAACAAAGATTAAATAAAGAAGATGGACTTTCACTTTTTTTTTAAAGTTTATTTATTTATTTTTGAAAGAGACAGAGACAGTGCAAGCGGAGGAAGGGCAGAGAGAGAGGGAGAGCGAGAATCCCAAGCAGGCTCCGCACTGCCAGTGCAGAGCCTAACGTGGGGCTTGAACTCATTAAACTGTGAGATCGTGACCTGAGCCGAAACCAAGAGTCGGATGAGCCACCCAGCCGCCCCTGAACTTTCACTCTTGAGTGGATTCAGTTTATAGTCTACCAACAGCATTAATAGAAAACCATCAAACAGAAAATAGATGCG
>NW_027528611.1:2186535-2200701 GCF_008692635.1 Crocuta crocuta | reverse complement strand
AAAAAAACAACTCAAAAGAAAACAGGGTGGGGGGGGGGGGGGGGGGAGGAGTTGTTTTTAAACTGATCAGTAGAACTTGCTGTAATGTTTCCAAACCCACCCAATGTTTTCATATTCTACTTTTATACAGGAAACCATTACCAAGTGATTTTTATTCCTTCTTTAGGGTTTGGTCTCATCTCCCCTGTCAGTAAGTCCTTTGTTTCAAATATAACCTAGTGCTCAAATATACGCAAAAGGGGCATATATGTGGAAGAAACACTGGAGATTTTAAAGACATCCAGATGAGGCACATACAGTGAACATTTGTATTACAACCTGATCTCAAAATATACTAGCCCAGTACTTATTTCAAACTGCTCCTCACATGTTAGCAATATACCCATAATAAAATGTTTCCTTATCATTAATGGTCTCATATCATTAAAACTGTGCTTATTTATCACGATTCTATGACATTTTCAATCATAACATCAAAAAACTTGAAAATCATTTCTGACAGTTCTTTTTTTTTTAATAGTTTATTGTCAAATTAGTTTCCACATAACACTCAGTGCTCATCCCCACAAGTGTCCTCCTCCATGCCCATCCCCCCCTCCCCCCACATCCATCAGTCCTCAGTTTTTGTCAGCATTCAAGAGTCTCTCATGGTTTGCCTCTCTCCCTTTCCCCCACCATTTCCGCCCTTCTTCTCCCCCTTGTTCCTCCGTCAAGTTCCTCCTAATCCTCCTATACGTGCAAACATATGATATTTGTCCTTCTCTGCCTGACTTATTTCGCTCAGCATAACACCCTCAAGGTCCATCCATGTTGCTACACATGGCCTCATTTCTGACAGTTCTAATTGTAGTTTACTTACAATTAGGCGGTAGTAACTCCTGGCAATCAGTTTTCCTTTTATAAAGTTTAAATTTTCTAAGAATAATAAAACCTAAAATAGTCTTATCAAATTATATCAACAAACTCAAAACAAAGTATCAACTCATATCCCAAAAAAAGGGTCCTAAATAAAAAAGACTGATAAGGAACTATCTAAAATGTTCAAAGTATCTACTGCTTTTTTTTAAATGAAAAATAATTATTTGATAACAAAAATTGCCAAAATCAGGGGCACCTGGTGGCTCAGTCGGTTAAGCATCAGACATCAGCTCAGGTCATGAATGATCTCACAGTTGGTGAGTTCAAGCCCTGCATCAGTATCTGTGCTGACAGCACGGAGCCTGGAGCCTGCTTCAGATTCTGTCTCCCTCTCTCTGCCCCTCGCCTGCTCACACACACACTCTCTCTCTCTCTCTCAAAAATAAACAACCATTTTTAAAAATTATTAAAAAATACTCACCAAAAACAAAAATTCTAATCCTCTTAAGTGTCTAACATTCTCTTCTCACAATCTCTTTTGGTTAATTTGGTCTTTAAGAAAAGCAAAACCACCACCACTTTTGTAAGGGATTTCCATCTTAAGATTCCAAAACAAAAAAAGCACTCATTTCAACCCATTTTGGGGTGCAATTTCATGTAAATCACAATGTAACACTTATTAATAACATAAAACCATTGTCGTACAATTATGAGAACGTGATATACGTTAATAATGAACTTTAAGGCAGAGCCAGTAGAATTAAAAACCAACTGTTACAGGGGCACCTGGGCGGCTTAGCTGCTCAATGTCAGACTCTTGATTTCAGCTCAGGTCATGGGATCAAGCCCAGTTTGGGCTCTGCACTAAGCACAAAGTCTTCTTAAGATCCTCTCTTCTTTCTTCCTCTGTTCCTCTCCCCTACTCTGGCACTCTCTCTCTAAAGTAAAAAAAACAATACACAAACATACACACACACACACAAATTATCAAATGAAACAAGTACCTTAATCAGAATTTGTAGAAATTTGTCTTGTAACTACACCACCAGAAATTACCATTTCAAGAGAGTGGTTGTATTTCAAAATAACGATCTCCAACAGCATGCCTAGAGATACACTGTGCACATTTATCTTTGAATTCCCTGTGATCCTAACACAGGGCACTCTGCAGGCACTTCCGTTTCAGTGAACAGCAGCTAGCCATCACCAGCTAAAAAATATTTTGCTATTTCACATTCAAATCCGCATATTTAAAGTCCAATCATGATTTATACCTTCATGAAGAATGTGGTTGCAAAAGCTCTTATGAAAATATTAGCATATCAAATCCAGCAACATACAAAAAGAATACATTATATTATAATCAAGAGGGCTTTACCCCAGGAATGCAAGGTTAATTTAACCTGCAAGAAATCAGCCTATGTAATTCATCGTATTAAAAGAATAAATGATGTGAAGATGCAGAAAAAGGATTTGACAAAATTCAACACACACTCATGTTAAAAACTCAGCCAAACAGGAACGTAAGAAAACTTCCCCAATCTACAAAGGACATCTGTGAAGAACCTATCAGTAACATCACAACTAATAGTGAAATAGTGAGTACTTTTACCTTCAAATCAGGAACAAATCAAAAATGTCTACTCTCACCACTTATATTCAACAATGTACCTGATATCCCAGCCAATCCTATCAGGCAAGAAAAAGAAAAAGAAGGTGAGAGATTGGGAAAGCAGCAGCAAAACTCTCTATCTGAAGATGCATGATTGTTTACACAGAAAATCCTAAGTAATCTACAAAAAAGCTACTAGAATAAGTAAATTAAGGAAGTTGCAGGGTATAAGGTCAATATACAAAATGCAGGTATATTTCTAAATGCTAGCAGCAAACTGAAAAAAAAGTTTTAAAACTCACTTAGACAGCATCAAAATGCCCCAAATACCAGCAGAAGATGAACAAAGTAACATATAAGAACCCCCTACCGAACACTACAAAACACTTCTGATAAGATTAAAGCAGACCTGGGGCACCTGGGTGGCTTAGTCGGTTAAGCGTCCGACTTTTGCTTAGGTCACGATCTTGTGGTTCGTGGGTTCGAGCCCCGCGTCGGGCTCTGTGCTGACTGCCAGCTCAGAGCCTGGAGCCTGTTTCAGAGTCTGTGATTCCCTCTCTCTCTGACCCTCCCCTGCTCACGCTGTCTCTCTCTCTCTCTCCTAGAAATAAATAAAACATTTAAAAAAAAAAAAAAAGATTAAAGCAGACCTAAGAGAATGGAAGATAACACCACATTCATGCATGGGAGGATTCGATAAGAGGTCAATTCTCCCCCTAAGTGATCCACAGACTCAGTACAATTATAATCATAATTCCATTAAGCTTTCCTCTAGAAATTGACAACCTGATTCTGAAATTTATATGAAAATGCAAAGAACCACTTTTCCGTCCTCCCTTCTTGCCACTTGCCGTGCCGGCTACACCCTCAGCTGCGCCCCTCATTGCCATGCCTCGCAAAATTGAAGAAATCAAGGACTTTCTGCTCATGGCCAAAAAGGATGCCACATCCATCAAGATCGGGAAAAATAAGGATAACGTGCAGTTTAAAGTCTGATGCAGCAGATACCTTTACACTTCGGTCATCACAGACAAAAAGAAGGCAGAGAAACTGAAGCAGTCCCTGCCCCCAGATTTGGCAGTAAAGGGGCTGAAATGAACCCAGCACATTGATTTGAACTGTATTAAAATTTTTTAAATTCTTGAAAAAAAAAAAAGAGCAAAGAACCTAAAATATCCAAAACAATCTTGGGGGAAAAACAACAACAACAAAGTTGAAGACTTAAACTACATGACTTCAAAACTTAGCACAAAGCTACAGTAACCAAAGTCAGTGTTATACTGGCATAGGGACAGAGATCAATGAAAGAGAATTAAAAAATCCACAACAGGCACCTGGCTGGCTCAATCAGTACAGCATGCAATCTCAGGGCTGTGAGGGTGAACCCCATGTTGGGTGTGGAGATTACTTAAAAATAAAATCTTTTTAAAAATAAAATCTTAGGGCATCTGGGTGGCTCAGTTGAAGCATCCAACTTCAGCTCAGGTCACAGTCTCACAGTTTGTGGGTTAAGTGCCGCATCGGACTCCCTACTGTTAGTGTAGGACCAACTTCAGATCCTCTGTCTCCCTCTCTCTGCACTCGTGCTCTCATTCTCTCACCAAAAAAAAAAAAAAACCTTTTAAAAAGAAAACAAAAACAGATACATGCTATATGGTATTTAATTTTTGATAAATATGCCAAAGAATTTAATGGGGAAAAGGAAATTTTTGCAACAAATGGAGCTAAAACAACTGACTATCCATAACAAAAATAAATAAATAATCTCAATCCTCACCTCATACACTTATTAATTCAAGATGGATCATAGAACTAAATGTAAAAACTAAATTATAAAACTTCCAGAAGAAAATATAAAAGAATATCTTTATGTCTTGGAAGGTGTGAAGATTTCTTTTTTTTTTTTATAGTTTTTAATAGTTTATTGTCAAGTTGGTTTCCATCTAACACCCAGTGCTCATCCCCACAAGTGCCCTCCTCCATGCCATCAACCCCCCTTCCCCTCTTCCCCACCCCCAGGAGTGAAGATTTCTTAAAGGTCAGAGAATGCAATAGCTATAAAAAAAATGCCGAATTAGATTTCATCAAAAACTGATTTTATTTATTATTATTACTTTTATTTTAGAAAGATAGAGCATGAGCAAGAGAGAGGGGCAGAAGNTCTCAATCCTCACCTCATACACTTATTAATTCAAGATGGATCATAGAACTAAATGTAAAAACTAAATTATAAAACTTCCAGAAGAAAATATAAAAGAATATCTTTATGTCTTGGAAGGTGTTAAGATTTCTTTTTTTTTTTTATAGTTTTTAATAGTTTATTGTCAAGTTGGTTTCCATCTAACACCCAGTGCTCATCCCCACAAGTGCCCTCCTCCATGCCATCAACCCCCCTTCCCCTCTTCCCCACCCCCAGGAGTGAAGATTTCTTAAAGGTCAGAGAATGCAATAGCTATAAAAAAAATGCCGAATTAGATTTCATCAAAAACTGATTTTATTTATTATTATTACTTTTATTTTAGAAAGATAGAGCATGAGCAAGAGAGAGGGGCAGAAGGAGAGAGAGAGAATCCCAAACAGGCTCCACACTCAGCACAGAGCCCAATGCAGGGCTCAATCCCACAACCCTGGAATCATAACCTGAGCCAAAATCAAGAGTTGGATGCTCAACCAATTGAGCCACCCAGGCACCCCAGATTTTATCAAAATTTAAAACTTCTGGGGAACCTGGGTGCTCAGTTGGTTGAGTATCCAACTTCAGCTCAGGTCATGATCTCATAGTTTGTGGGTTCAAGCTCTGCATCAGGCTCTCTGCCATCAGCACAGAGCCTACTTCAGATCTTCTGTATCCCTTTCTCTCTGCCTCTTCCCCACTCGTGCGCTCTCTCTGAAAAATAAATAAACATTAAAAAAATAAAATTTAGGGGCACCTGGGTGGCTCAGTCAGTTAAGCTTCCGACTCTTGGTTTTGGCTCAAGTCATGATCTCATGGTTCATGAGTTCAAGCCCTGCACTGGGCTCTGCACTGGCAGTGCAGAGCCTGCTTGGGATTCTCTCTCCCTCTCTGCCCCTCCCCCAATGGCACTTTCTCGAAAGAAAGAAAGAAAGAAAGAAATAAAGAAAGAAAGAAAGAAAGAAAGAACGAACGAAAGAAGTTTAAAAAAAAATTTTAACTTTTGCTTATCTAAAGACAGTTAAGAAAATGAACAGGAAACCCAGAGACTGAAAGAAACTATTTGCAGAACATATATGTGACAAAAGACTGGTATCTTGGACTTATAAAGAACTCCTACAACTCCATGGTCAAAAAATTTGAAGAAACACTTCACACAGACAAAAAAAAAAAAATTCCAAATGACCAAAAGGCACATAAAATATGTTCACCATCATTAATCATCATGGCAATGCAAATTAAACAACAGTGAGATACCACTAGCCATCTACAAGAGCAACTTAAGTTAAAAGACGGACAGTCGTTTTGTTAGCAAAACTGTAAAGCAACTGTAACTCTCATACATTACTGATAGTTTAGAAAAAGGCCTAACAGTTTCTTATAAAATGAAACATTTACTTACGTATATTTATGATCCAACAATTCCACTCCTAAATATTCACCCAAGAATTGAAAACAAATGTTCACAAAGAGATCTGTACACAATTGGTCATAGAAGCACATTCAATACAGTCAAAAACTGAAAAAAGCCACATGTTTATCAACAGAAGAATGTAAAAACAGAGGTACAGGTATAGTCAGAAAACAGAATGGTCCTCAGCAATATAAAGGAACAAACTATTGATACAACAGCAACATGGATGAACCTTGAAAACATTAGGCTTGAAAGAAGCCTGACTGAAATGAGTGCTTACATACATATGAATCCATTTACAACCTCCATTTATATAGAATAAGCAAGACTAATCTATGATAGAAACAAAACTACAACAGTGGTTGCCTGGGGTTAAAGGAACGTCTCCAAGAATCAAAGAACTTTTTAGGATGATGGTAATGTTCTGTCTTGGTAGGAGTTTAAGTTCTACCTTTTTTTTTTCATTTGTCAAATCTCATTGTGGGGCACCTGGGTGGCTCAGTCAGTCAGGCATCCGACTCTTGATTTCAGCTCAGGTCATGCTCTCACAGTTCATGGGATCAAGCCCTGTATCTGGCTCTGCTCTGACAGCAAGGAACTTGCTTGGGATTCTCTCCCTCTCTCTCTGCTCCTCCCCTGCTCACATATCCTCTCTCTCTCTCTCAAAAATGAATTAATATTTAAACTATTTAAAACATACACATATACACACACACAATGAATTCATTTGTTACACAAGAGGTAAAACATACTGACATCTGCAACACACTTTGAAGTACAGCAAAAGATTAAGATGGTTTAATGAAAGGATAGAAATGGATGGATGGATATGCTATAAAACAATGAGTAACTGTAGAATCTAGATGACGTATATAGGGTATTCACTGTACAATTCCTTCAACTTTTCTGTATTTCTGAATATTTTCATAATAAAATGTTGGGAACAAAATTTTAATTATGAGTTTCTACATAAATAATATATACCAGGTCAGTAACAACAAGTGCCAAGTGATTAAGTGATTGCTATGTGAGAAGCACTACGGTGAATACTCATAGATATGTTACATCTCATCCCCACAGCAATCCTGCAAGGCAAGTATTATCCCCATTTTCCAGACTGGGAACCGATACACAAAAAGTCTAAGAAACTTGTCCTAGCCTCAGACAGCTTTTAAACAGTAAAGGCAGGATTCTAAACCCAGGTCTGATTCCATAAGGGCTGCTCTTTCTGTTATATCATACTGCCTTAACAAGAAGCCTAAGAATTTGGCCCATTTTTTTCATACTACTATGGAATTCTGTGTTATTTTCCTAGGGATTTATTTTTACATAATCTCTACACCCAACACAACCCTACTGACTGAGCCAGTCAGGCACCCGTGTTACTGACCAGTAGTAGAAATAAATGGGTTAACAGCAAGGCCTCTGGAAACAATGACACTGTCCTTCCACTGTAATGGGATAGGATGTAACATGGATGCTGCTATTCTTATGTCCTTTCAACAATATTATGAATGTGTTTTATGATACTAGACATGAATGCCAAAACCATGACACAATTTTCTCAAGCAAAATTCTTTACCTCATTTCTCGTTCTTCATGTTGAGCGATAAGGTTGCTATAAAAATTCTCCAACGTCACTTTGGTCATTGTCACCCTTTCCTTTGTGTGATTACTCATGGATGAACAAGGTGTTGAGCCTGTCATTGCCATGGCTGCTGGAAACAAAAAAAGAAGAGGTATTAGTTTTGGAGTTAGAGTCCATCAACTATGCACTCTCCTACCCTCCCAGTAGGAATGTACATTGATATAAGTTTTCTGGAGGACAAACACGTAATATAGAACAAAAGCCAGACAAACAGAATACTTTGTGAAAATAAGTGTGTATTAATGTCCTATGACCCACAAATACCATCTCTAGGTATAAGGCCTAAAGAAACAGTCACAACAGCTCTTAAAGAGACATGCACAAGGTTGTGCATTCCACGGGACATCTAGGATACCACCATTTGTCATATGGGAAGTTGAAGCCAATTCAGTAAGGAAATAAATAAAATGCTGTGGGTGACATAAGGAAATAACAGGCAGTAGTCAAAAGCATATCTATCTGTACCTAAAAGTGACATGAATATCTTCAAAACATGTTGTTAATTTTAAAAAAAAGGAAGAGAACAAGATCGCAATACCGTGAGTGTAAATTAATTGTATGTAATATAGACACAGTATAATTCTTTGCCACCCAATAATCTACCTTAAAGAAATCAAAGACCCATAGGGATTCATCCACAAGGAGAATCTATGCAGCAGTGTAACAAGAAAGGAAAACTTGAAATAACTTGAATACCCAACAATAGAACTGATTAAATTACTTACTTATGTGTTTATTAGATATGAACAGAATTATTCGAAATACATATCAAAATGTTACCACCGGTTTAACTCTAGGCAATAAGAACACAATAGATCATTTTATTCTTGTTTGTGCTTTTCCATAACTTCCATATTTTCTTCAATGAGCATGTGCTATTACTATTAAACTACAAGTAACTTTTAAATTTGCCATTTCTACAGTTAAAAAGACCTATGACTGGGACGCCTGGGTGGCTTAGTCGGTTAAGCGTCCGACTTTCGCTTAGGTCATGATCTCGTGGTTCATGGGTTCAAGCCCCACGTTGGGCTCTGTGCTGACTGCCGGCTCAGAGCCTGGAGCCTGTTTCAGTCTGTGACTCCCTCTCTCTCTGACCCTCCCCTGCTCACACTGTCTCTCTCTCTCTCTCTCCTAGAAATAAATAAAACATTTAAAAAAATTTAAAAAAAAAGACCTATGACTAAAACGCTTATTTATAGGTATTCATGTACTCTGACACGTCTTATGATATTTGATAAATGCTTGCGGTCTATTTGGATTTACCACTTTAAACAAATAGCTATGATAAAAACATTGTTACAAAGAAATAACCTGTATCATAATTTTAGTGATGGAAGATAATCTTAAAAACAAGGGACCCTAACCTCCTAGCTTTACATAGGAGAAAACTGATACCAACAAGGTTTACATAGTTTATAGAACATTTTTTCCTAAATTTAAATTTCATACCCCCGCCCCCACCCAAGATATTTTTGCCAGCCTGCACTGTCACACTTGGCCAGACCATTCACCAGTCTGGACCTGCTCCAGCGTCGGCAATAATGCTCAGTATTTTATCCTTATCATGCCTTCCTCCAACAGGATTGCCTGCCTCTAAGTCTGTCCTTTCATCCTAATATAACTCGGAGGAGAAAGCAGGAGGGGCCAAGGGCCATTTTCAAAGATAGCACATTCTGTGAAAGGTTTCTTTCAGGCTCTCCCCTTAATACTTCGCAGCTTTTTAAACTGTCTCCTAGATTAAAGCTATTAAGGAATGTGCAGACACTTATTATTACTAAGACAAAAGGCTCAACAGTTAGCAATTTTATTAAAAGATATTCAGGGAAAATCACATAAAAGAATAATCCTGTCAGAGCAAAGAGATTCAAAAGCAAGGCTCTACTTCAAATGCTTTTATTCATGATGAGGCAAAATGATCAGTAATCACAAATTCAAGAAAGTGAACTCAGCTCCACCTAACTATGTTATTTGTTACTATGCTATTTTTTTATGGGGAAGTTTCTGCTAATACCAAACAAAGAAAGCTCAAATGTTTTTAGGACATCAGTAGAATTTTTCAAAACCCTCTGGTTTATGAAGCTTGGGTGTGGTTCCTTATTTGTCAGCTTGTACCCCCTCCACCCACAATGAAAACCACATGTACTCTAAGTCTGGTGAAGAAATTTTGAAACCAGATTTAAAAACAAGTCTGAAGCAAGGGAGTGCTTTGTACTCCTTCCTGGTCTCAACATTTCTGGAGACGTTTTTATAAATACACAGATGTGGTTACATTTTAACAGCTGAAATTATTTTAATACAACTAGAGAAATGCAACTAGAGAGTGTTTAAACCTAAGACAAACAGTACCTTCCATATAATAGGTGGTTAATAAACAGAAGTTGGGCAAGTTAATGATTTTCCAGTTGTCAAGAAAATTAAGGAACAAAATTACATTTACACTGATAGGTATATAAATACTGGAGTGGAGAAAGTTTTGACTCACTTAAGTCAGTGGCATGGCTTCCTAAGCTTTTAAAAAGATCAAGAGGAGATTAAGTGTACTCAAAGATGATCATATAATAGGCTAACAAATTTTCTAGCAGAATGATTTTCAACCTTCACATACAGTCTCTAATGTAATAGCAAAGATTGCACTATCCTTCCCTTTGACCTTTCTTCAAAACCTCCTCCCTCCTCCTCTTCCTCCACTCATAAAAGGATTAGTCTATTCAAATAACCTTTCATCAAAAGGTACAATTACTATTGCCCTATAGCGATGTATAGGCTTACTGAGCCAACCAAGTACCTTTTTTTTTTTTTTTTATTTAGAAGACCAGGCTTTCCCTCATGCCTTTGATAATTCAGGCCTTCATGCCCTGACCTACAGGCTACTGGAGGTCCCTTCCCTATTTGTTTCATTCTCTAACTCTGCAGAATTAGGGAATAAGTAGGTGAGAAATTCTTAAAAGTTTTATTTTTTTTTTAATTTATTTTTGAGAGAAAGAGAGAGACAGAACGTGAGCAGGCGAGGGGCAGAGAGTGAGGGAGACACAGAATCCGAAGCAGACTCCAGGCTCTGAGCTGTCAGCACAGAGCCCAACACGAGGCTCAAATCCACAGACCTCGAGATCATGACCTGAGCGGAAGTCCGACGCTTAACTGACTGAGCCATCCAGGCACCCCTTAAAAGCTTTAAAAATTTAACAAAGGAATTGGATCTTTGTAAGTCAGGTGTAGCTACTGCAAACATAAAAGTAGATCACATGAAAACCACTGTCTTATTCAATCCAGACAGCTATGCCTGGCTGACTGACTTTACAATGATGATACTGTTATCTCTCTGAATACCCCTTCTCTCACCAATTCTTTATTTCTCCATGACTGACAATCCAGAACCGTCCATTGGGCAAATGAACACAGAGGCTAAGACTATTCCTTGACACTCATATATCTTTGGGGCATCAGAGTGGCTCAGTCAATCAAGCCTCCAGACTCGTGATCTCAGCTCAAGTCATGATCTCACAGTTTATAGGGGACAGAGCCCCACGTCTGGCTCTGAGCTGACAAGTCTGCTTGGGCTTCTCTCTCTCCCTCTCTCCCTCCCTCTCCAAAAACAATAAAAATAACCTAGAAGAAGAAGAAGAAGAAGAAGCATCAAACATCTTAATTTCTCCTCCTGAACTGTAAGCCACTGGGAAGCAAGCACCTATCTTATAGTACTTTTAATATCCTTCTTCCGTCTCATGCACAGTGCTATGCACTTAGTGAGTACCTTAAAAGAGGTTTACTAAGAAAGCACTCCTCTTTTATGACCATTACTAGTAGCTGAGAGTATGTATGTTTGATGGGGATGGAGCTGGGATGTGAAATGGTTTTCTATACAAAGCTGGAGGGTGGCTTTCTGGTCCCCTTGTGAGGAAGCTGCTATCTAATGTTTGGCATAGACAGTGGAGCCCATTATCGCCCGAGGTTTCATGTTTAGGGAAACCACATCCACTGCCTGGCTAATTCTAATTCAGAGCCAAGGTGAGCTGACAGGGAGAGGAAGCACAAGGTGTACCTCCCAACCTTCCTCTGTGCACTGCAAAAACAAGTGTCTCTTTGTGTCTTTCAGTCAATTCAAAGTGGAGCCGGGGAGATCTGGTCTCTCTACTAGCTGTTCTCCACACTTTCTGACACAGACTTTCCTCTAAGTCCTTGTCGACTTTTCTTTTCCACTCTTTAAAAAAAAAAAAAAAAAAAAGAAGCAGCTTCACTCAATTTTCCTTTGATTTTAAGATTACCTAAAGCCCAGCACCCGAAGGCTAACCCCGGGGACGGGAGCAGACTCAAAGGAACCACACCCCAAGGTGGGCTTTCCACTTCTCTGCCTCCCACAACACCTCGTGGGTTCTCAGATCCCCGAGAAAAAAAAAGGAGAAAAGGTGGAAACTGGCAATGACTGACGTCCCAGCGGAGCCCGAGCCGGTCGCAACGAGTAGACAAAGCTGGCAACGTGGGAAAGAGAAGAGAGCCCGGCTCCCCGCCCCCAAACTGCACAGAAAAGAAAGAAAGAAAGGGGTGGGGAGCCTGGGACTGGGAAAATGTGGACAGGAGTGACAGGGGAGCCTCCGAAAACCGAGAGGAGGAGGACTGTCAGGAGGCTGAGGGCAGTGGCCGAGGAGCCGGCAAGACAGGGCTTGAGAGAGGGCGTAGGCGGGAAGGGAGAACCCCAAAAAGGATCGAGAGGGGATGAGGGGGAAAGCCTGGGATGGCCCGAAGACAGCGGCAGCGAGACACTCACCAGAGCCCCGGGGGAGGAAGGGCTGGGGGCGGCGGCCAGCCGCGGACGCCGGCGCGGTCAGCGACCTCTCTCGACGGGCGGACGGGCGAAGCCCCGGCGGCAGCACCCTGCCGACCAGAGGAGAGGAGGGGACGCCTAAAGGACTCTGAAGTCCGGGCCGAGGGGCGGTTGCGGGTGAGGACAACAGGAAGCGCTCCAACTGCCGGAAAAGACGGCAGCGCGCAGGGGCCAAGGCAGCCGAGTCCCCCGCCACGGAGTGGGGCGCGCGCGGCGGGCAAAAGCCGAGACTGCGCAAGCGTGACTTCCCAGAGACGCGGCGAGGGGGGGGGTGTTCAGGACTGCGCGTGCGCGGCCTCGCTGCTCCCACTCTCCCCGCCTTAACCTGGGCAGGAGACGGGGTGTGGAGGGCACAAGTGTGAGGTGTGGAGCGCTTTCGGGGCTGGCTAGGCTGGGCTTGGGAGGGAGGCTCCGTTTGTTTGCTTTGTTTTATTTTGAAATAATTATAGACTTACAAAAAGCTGCAAAATTAATACAAGGAAGTTTCGTATACACATCACCCACCCAGCTTCCCTCACCATCTTACGCAACTATGCTACATTATCAAAACCAGGAAATTGACATTGGCACAATACAACTGACCAGACCAATACAACTGACTAGGTTGCAGATCTTACTCAGATTTAATCAGTTTCCCATGCACTCATGTGTGCATCGGTGTGTGCTTGCGTGTTCACGCTCCTCTGTAGTTCTGTTAAATCTTAACACCTGTGTACTGGTCATCCCCCACCCTTCCCTTGATTATCAATCATCGTGGCAATAAGACGCGCTAGTTGGCCCCAACTTATTCTTCCTTAAGAGTACCTTCCTTTTTTTTTTTTAATATTTTTATTTATTTCTAGGAGAGAGAGAGAGACAGCGTGAGCAGAGGAGGGTCAGAGAGAGAGGGAGTCACAGACTGAAACAGACTCCAGGCTCCGAGCTGGCAGTCAGCACAGAGCCCGACGCGGGGCCCGAACCCACGAACCGTGAGATCATGACCTAAGCGAAAGTCGGACGCTTAACCGACTAAGCCACCCAGGCGCCCCTTAAGAGTACCTTCCTTACCTAGGATCTGGCGAGTTCTCATAACACCAGGCTACCAGGAGGGCATCCCAATGTGCACAGAAAAACCTGCTTTTCAAGGCTACCCAATCACTTAATCGGTGCCCCTTGGGGTAGAGTTCCCAAGCCTTTGGGCACTCATTCATTCCTTGAGAATGGAGCACAGTGCTCTTGACCAGAAAGTGTGAGGTTCCAAGAAACAAAGATAAATTAAGGCATGGTGCCTGCCTGCCTTCAAGAAGACCATCAAGGGGGGGGACCTGGGTGGCTCAGTCGGTTAAGCAACTGACTTCGGCTCAGGTTATGATCTCACGGTTCATGAGCTTGAGTCCTGCATCCCGCACTGAGCTGACAACTCAGAGCCTAGAGCCTGTTTCAGATTGTCTCCCTCTCTCTTCCCCTCCCCCATTTGTGCTGTCATCCTCTCAAGAATAAACAATTAAAAAAAAATTAGGGTGTGGGTGGCTCAGTCGGTTGAGCATCTGACTGGTGGTTTAGGCTTAGGTCAGGATCTCGCGGTTCATGAGCTTGAGCCCCACATCGGGCTCTGAGCTGACAGTGCAGAGCCTGCTTGGGATTCTCCCCCCCCCCCCCCCCC
>NW_027528611.1:2111658-2186442 GCF_008692635.1 Crocuta crocuta | reverse complement strand
CACACACACACACACACACACACACACACACACACTAAATAAATAAATAAATAAATAAATAACATTAAAAAAAATTTTTTTAAAGACCATCTAGGAAGCAAAATGTGTGAGTGTGGTGTCTCACTCCTGAATAATTGTTAAGACCACAGAGCTTGGTTTTACCTGGGGGTCCTGGACTTTGTTTCCTTAATGGTCTTAAAAACATGGGCATTCCTTGACTGCTTTCATCTTCGTAGACTTCAAAGCCCATTTTCCTTTTGTCTAGCCTCATACAAAAACCACTTCACCCTTCATTCTCTCTGCTCAAAGACCCTTCTCCCCCAATGCCTTTCATCAAAATCCTATCCCTCCTTATGGACTCAAATAACAGTGCAAGATGTTGGCATAGCACTTTTCAGTCCAGAAACCCCATTCACTCATTTAATCTCAGTTCATCCTCACAAATCTTTGGCACGTCACATAGGATAAGTTTTTACACCTAAAGTATAAACACATAAAGAGTTACACTCAGAGAAGCAAAGCGACTTGCCTGAATTGCCACAGCTAGTAAAGCAAACAGCAAAGGAAGGAACCCCATTTCCTGATTGCAAATCCAATATTCTTTGTGCTTTCCCTTCTCTTCAGCTCAAACCTTATCTTTTCCTTGGAACCTTCCCAGTTTCACAAGAGGTATTTTGTCCTCTATTCTCTATAGTTCTATATTGATTTATCTTTACCCTAACTCTAATAAATACTAAGGTTTTCCTCAGAATAGCTCAGCCAAATTCTTCTACACTAACTTGTGGCCAGGAAGTAGGCACAAAACCTAAGTGCCACCAGTCATTTATACCCACCCCAGACTGAGTGTGATCTGACCCTACAACCCACAGAATTTGGCCTAACTTGCCTTATTCTAATACTGGTGTTGTTGGATCCTGCCTTTATTTTAGATGCTGATATTTTATTCATCATGCATTTTGCATTAATTGTTATGTTTTAAATATTGCCCTAAAATATTATCTTGGGGCACCTGGGTGGCTCAATTAAGCGTCCAACTTCAGCTCAGGTCATGATCTCATGGTTCGCGAGTTCAAGCCCCACATCAGGCTCTGTACTGACAGCTCAGAGCCTGGAGCCTGCTTCAAAATCTGTGTCTCCCTCTCTCTCTGCCCCTCCCCTGCTTGTGCTCTTTCTCTGTTTCTGTCTCAAAAATAAATAAACATTTTTAAAAAAGATTTAAAAATTATACTTTCTTGAGGAGCGCCTGGGTAGCTCAGTTGGTTAAGTATCTGACTCTTGATGTTGGCTCAGGTCATGATCTCACCGTTTGTGAGTTCAAGTCCCACTTTGGGCTCTGCACTGACAGCACGGAGCCTGTTTGGGATTCTCTTTCTCTCCCTCTCTCTCTGCCCCTCCCCTACCCAGACTCTCTCGCTCCACCATGTCCAGCTTTTCTGCCATTTTCTTAAAGCCATCCATGGAGTTCCCCTCCAAGTCCCATGCCTGGTGCTCCCACTCACATTACTGCAGCAAGAAACCACCTCAGGTTTCTTTTTAAGATTTTACTTGTAAGTAATCTCTACACCCAAAAGGGGAACTCGAACTTACAACCCCAAGGTCAAGAGTTGCATGCTCCACCAACTGAACCAGGTAAGGGGCTCCAAGATTCCCAGTTTTATAACAGATTTATTTAAAAACTCTTGGAAAACCAACAAGCTGTTAGTATACTAACTTATACTAAATATGTCAAATAGGTATATGTTAAATAAGTATACTAACTTATACTAAATATGTTAGGATACTAAAGTATAACTAAGTTAGTATACTAGGTCATTCTTCAACCCCATGGGACTTGAGTTACTTGGTACAAATATTAACACTTTTTTTTAAGGTCTACACCCAAAGGCCAAAGCAGGGGCTGGAAATTACAATCCCAAAATCAAGAGTTGCATGCTCTGCCGACTGAGGTAGCCAGGCGCCCCAAATATTAACACTTTATGTCTTACTCTTTTCCCCAGTTCCAGACCCACTAGCCTGTTCCTTCTGTAAACACTGCCCAAAAGTGTTCTTTGTCCCAAGGAAATCACCTGTTTCTCATCCATCAGGCTGACCTGCGATGGCTTCACTGGCTGAAGCTCATCCTCTTGTCAAAGCCCATAGGGGGCGCCTGGGTGGCTCAGTTGGTCAAGCATCTGACTTCGGCTCAGGTCATGATCTCACAGTTTGTGGGTTTGAGCCTCCCATCGGGCTCTGAGCGTAGAGCATGCTCCGGATTCTGTGTCTACTTCTCTCTTTCCCTCTTCCGCTCACTATGTCTCTCTCTGCCTCTCAACAGGCATCTTATCCCTGTCAGTGTGTGTCTCACCCACTGGGGGCAATGACATCAGCTCCATAAGAAGATAGAAACTATTCTTGGTGCCTGCTAGCCCAGTGTTGCTCCAACTTTCACATGTATACAAATCCTGTAGGATTCAATTAAAATACATATTCTGATTTAGAAGGTCTGGGCAGAATTGAGATTTTGCATTTTTTTTTTTAACATTTATTTATTTTTGAGAGAGGGACAGAGACAGAGAACAGAAGCTGGGGAGGGGCAGAAAGAGAGACACAAACACAGAATCTAAAGCAGGCTCCAGGCTCTGAGCTGCCAGCACGAAGCCCAACATGGGGCTCGAACCCACAAACCATGAGATCATGACCTGAGCTGAAGTCAGACACTTAAGTGACTGAGCCACCCAGGTGCCCCAAGATTCTATATTTCAAACAAGCTCACAGGTGATGCTAATACTGTGGTCCATGTACCACACTTGGGGTAGGAAGGAACCTGAACATATACCCTAGTGAAAATTGAGAGAGAGAAAGTGCCCATGACTTTTATGGCCTAGGTCCCTATCATGGCCGGATTCCGGTGAGGCAAGTGAGGCACCTAGAGCATATCAAAGGAAGCTCTCAAGTTCAGGTGCAGCACCCGCACTGCATGACCCTGAGTGAGTACCTCCTTATATTGTGCATACAAGCCACCTCATTTGCCCACCCTAGTCCCAGACCTAGTCACTACCAAGTCACATTTGGGGTGGGTATCCCTACAGACTACTTTCTATTTTTTTAATAAAATTTATCCATTCATTTTGAGAGAGAGAAAGAGAGAAAGCAGGGAAGGAGCAAAGAGAGAGGGAGAAAGAGAGAGAGAATCCGTACCATCAGTGCAGAGCCCAACATGGGCTCGAACCCACGAATCATGAAATCATGACCTGAGCCAAAGCCAGATGCTTAACCAACTGAGCCACCAAGGGCCCC
This sequence comes from Crocuta crocuta, assembly GCF_008692635.1. Taxonomy (NCBI): domain Eukaryota; kingdom Metazoa; phylum Chordata; class Mammalia; order Carnivora; family Hyaenidae; genus Crocuta; species Crocuta crocuta. The sequence continues at coordinate 2,183,166 of NW_027528611.1, read as the reverse complement.
CAGACTACTTTTAATACACATATAAACAAATGGGGATCGTGTCATATGATTATACTACATGTAATTATACCTACAATATTACACATACAGTATTATACTGTTCGTGTTTGTTCATTTACATCTAAGTTGTGATATTTTTAAAACCTCAAGCTCTGACAATTTAATCTCAAATTCACTTAAAAGTCCCATTGCTCTAAAACATACGTTGTTGCTTTCTCTGAGCAGAACAAGTATGACTATTATTTTCTTCTTTATACTTTTCTGTACTTTTCAAATTTTCCACATTGTACCCACATAACTTTTCATCTATTTTTATCAAAGCAATACACAGACTTGGTGGGGGAGGGATGGGAGGATCTAGAAGATTTATAATGATAAACAGCTGTTCCCTACCCGATCCACTCCAACAGATTCATTCAGCAGAAGCAGCTGCTTTCAACACTTAGTTGTTTCTTCTGCTGTTTACCTCCTTGTTTCTAAATAACATTACTATTTCTTAAATTTTCAGTCTTAGATATTTTTTAAAATTTCCTCAGTGAAATTGAGGATTGAACTCACAAGACAACTCCCACATAACTTCCACTACTGCAGTTCTCTTTAAATCAATATTAAGTGTTTACAACTGTACCAAGGCAGAATAATCACTCTGCCTCCTTGTACCACTTTTTGTGCTCCCTGAAGTTAACAATTGCCTCAGCTCTTTTTTCCCTTGCAAGTTTTGTTTTAAAATATCCATCATATAGGGACACCTATGTGGCTCAGTTGGTTAAGCATCTGACTCTTGATTTCAGCTCAGGTCATGATCTTGCAGTTCGTGAGATTAAGCCTCACATGGGGCTCTGGGAATCTGTGCTGTCAGCTTGGGACTCTCTTTCCCTCTGCCCCTCCCCCACCCACATATGTGTGCACACACACTCTCTCTCTCTCAAAAATAAATAAATGAACATTAAAAATAAAAATAAAAGATCTATCACTGAGTTATCTGCAAGTTGTCAAAACTGGAAAACTTTTCTCAGATATGGTCAAACTCAGAGTCTATCAGATCCATTTTTTCCCCTAGGGTCACCGTTCCTAGAGTCGGGGTTTGGTTCCAAAGTAACAGAAGGAATGGGATAGAAAGGGAGATTTGTTCTAAGGAACTGGCTCACCTGATTGTGGGGGCTGGCAAGTCTTAAATTGGTGGAACAGGCTGGCAGGCAGGAAACCCCAGGCAGGAGTTGATGCTCTAGTCTTGAGTCTGAAATCCACAGGGTAGACCAGCAGGCTGGAAACTCAGGCAGCATTTTTATATTGTCATCTTGAGATAGAATTGCTTCTTCCTTGGGACACCTCAACCTTTGCTTCTAAGGCCTTCAACTGATTGGATGAGACCCACCTACCATATAGAAGGTAATCTGCTTAATTTAAAGTGAAGGGATAATAAATGTTAATCATATCTGAAATATACCTTCACAGCAACAACCAAACCAGTGTTTGACCAGACTGAACACCACAGCCTCACCAAGTTGACACATAAAATGAACCATTCTCCCAGGTGATCTCTTACTGTGGTTTCATTTTCTCATCAGCGTTCCCTTCCCACTCAATTTCACGCCCCCCCTTCAATGTCAACCGTAATATTTAAATATTGGGAGAGTCAGCGGGCACCTCCTCCACCCCCATCCAGCTGCCTTCTCATCTGCATTTCTTTTCCACTCTCCTGGGAGAGCAGAAGGGCCAGGGCTGAGCTCACACAGCATGTACTCAGTGGTAACTGCCAATAACCATGCATGGCCAGGAAACAGCACCTGCAGTTCTTCAGGAAGCATTAGTATAATTGACTGAGTCTGACATAGCTATCTGACTGGTCTTTTTTATCCTTAATGCTTAGGCAGCAATCCTGAAAACCTCAAAGTAAAGAAGGAACTAAACGCAAAAGTAGCTTTTCGTATTGTTTCTCGGTTTCAGGCTTATAGGCAGGCGAATGTATAGTACTCTTTCCCTGCTTCAAGATTTTTATTTTCTTTAAACTGCTTAATGATGGGGCCAGAATAATTGAGAAGTCTTCAGAAACACAGACTTTATGCTCATCATCACTCATCATCAGGGAACTGCAAATCAAAACCACAATGAGATACCACTCACACCTGTCAGAATGGCTGACATTGACAACTCAGGCAACAGATGTTGGCGAGGATGCAAAGAAAGAGGATGTCTTTTGCGCTGCTGGTGGGAATGCAAACTGGTGCAGCCACTCTGGAAAACAGTGTGGAGGTTCCTCAAAAAATTAAACATAGAACTCCCCTACGACCCAGCAATTGCACTACTAGGTATTTATCCAAGGGATACAGGCGCGCTGTTTGAAAGGGGCACATGCACCCCAATGTTTATAGCAGCGCTATCAACAATAGCCAAAGTATGGAAAGAGCCCAAATGTCCACACGCGGATGAATGGATAAAGAAGATGTGGTATATAGATACAATGGAGTATTACTTGGCAATGAAAAAGATTGAAACCTTGCCATTTGCAGCTATGTGGATGAAACTAGAGGGTACTGTGCTAAGTGAAATTAGTCAGAGAAAGACAAATATCATATAACTTCACTCATATGAAGACTTTAAGACACAGAACGGATGAACATAAGGGAAGGGAAGCAAAAATAATATAAAAACAGGGAGGGGGACAAAAACAGACAAGACTCTTAAATATGGAGAACAAACAGAGGGTTACTTGAGGGGTTGTGGGAGGGGTATGGGCTCAATGGGTAAGGGGCTTAAGGAATCTACTCCTGAAATCATTGTTGCATCATGTGCTAACTAACTTGGATGTAAATTTAAAAATAAACTATTTTTAAAAAAGAAATACAGATTTTAAATTAATTTTTTTCAAACGACTACACACACACACGCATGCGTATGTTTGTGTCCTGATGAGTCAGTGTTTCTTTGGGAACTGAGGGTGCAAAATCTCAAAAACAAGTGAAGGATGTGAAGCACCGGCAGGTTCAGTAACCAAATGATGCATGAACTTTTCCCACCTACCCGTTTGGTAGTGAAGCTGTGAGGAGGGAGGAAATTATACAAACCTTACGGAGCTAGGAAAGAAAGGGAACAGTAATTACTGAACAAAAAGAGTGATGAAAACAAGGTCCCCAAGGCAAAACTAAATCAAAACCAGGAGGGAAAGGGGTGTCACCGAGCCCCTTGTGCCTAGATGGGAATCTTCCTATAAAACAGAGCGGTTCCTGAGGCTCCCACTGTTGAAAGATTCTCTTTTAACTGGTGGGGTGGAGAGCTGTGAGAATCACAAAGCTCTCAAGTTCCCTGAGGAATGTACTAAATCTTCCCGTATTTGCAGAGGCCCCAGAACTGTCCTCACTACCAACTGATAGCTGATCTCATAAATTCCCTAAAAATGTAGGCGTGTGAATCCCATTTGTTCCAAATAAGAGGATAGGATATGCCAAAGTGTTCTATTTCCATATGTTTGAAACATGCCGGGTTCAGTAAAATCATATGTTCCCTTCTGGTAGGCCTTCTCAGGACCTTTAATAGCACTGTGACTCTTCATCAGGAAGGAACGTTTATTATACAAGAGGCCATAAATGTATTTGATGTCTCATAGAGCGTTAGCTAACATTTCCCTAAACTGAGGCTCTGAGGAACACAGATCTAGATACTCACCAGCAGGGTGTGGGTGTGTGGTTAAAGGAGAGAGAGGCCAAGATCACTCGCTAGTTCTTGTGTAGCTTCTGATCAAAGGAAAGGAGCAAAAGATCCAACAGACCTTTACTACCTCCTGGCTTTGAAATATGATCGCATAAATTCCCCTTTGGTTTTAAATGGTGAATAACGGTTTCAAAACCCAATAGCCAAGCTAAAAGGGAAACTAGAGATCTCTTTCACTGATCCTCCCACTTTACAAATGTGAAACAGGCCTACGGACTGGAATTGAGTTGCCCACAGTCACAGGCACATTAAATTGCAAAGGTCCATTAGAGGCAGACTTCCTCTACACCGATCTTTCTCCTCCCCTCTGGTGCCTTTCCATAGGACCCAATCCACAAACTGGCAATGGGCTATTATTGCATGATTTTGACAAATCTGCCTATTATCAAAAATGAGATCTAAGCCACCTGATGGCCCACACTATCTCAAACAAATCTCAATATGATAAAATGATTCAGACAGTCACAGCCATTGACATTTGAAGCAGCAGGATTTGACTTGTGGTTTCAACATCAGATTCTTCGTTTATCTCCAAGGCTATAGCTTCATGATATCTTCCTTGTAAACTGAAAATTTTTAAATTTATTTATTTTAATGTTTATTTTTGAGAGAGAGAGAGAGAGAAAGCATCCATGCGTGGGGGAGTGGCAGAGAGAGAGGGAGACAGAATCCTAAGCAGACTCTGCATTGCCGGCATAGAGCCCAACATGGGGCTCAAACCTACGAAAATTGAGATCACAACCCAAACCCAAATCAAGTCAGCGCTTAATTGACAGGGCCACCCAGGTGTCCCTGAAAACTGAATTTTTAAGTCATATAGATGTCATGGCCCATCTCTCCTTATAAAGTGTTCTTTTTTTTTTTAACATTTATGTATTTGAAAGAGAAAGACAGAGAGAGAGAGAGACAGGCAGAGAGGCAGAAAGAGAGGGAGAGACAGAATTCCAAACAGGCTCCGTGCTGTCAGCAAAGGGCCTGACTTGGGGCTCAAACTGATGAACCTAATCATGACCTGAGCCGAAATCAAGAGTCAGTGGCTTAACTGACTTCGCCATCCAGATGCGCCCCTCCCCTTATAGTTTTAAAACAGGGTTCTATGTGCAAAAAAATAGATCAAGGATTAATAAGGTTCAAAATGAAAATCTCATTCCTACCTGGCTCCCTCCCTCCCACTTCTCACTTTCCATTTCCACATAGTTAGCCATTGATATTAGTGTTTTGTTTCCTTCAAGAGTTCTTTTTTAAAATGCTTTACATTTATTTATTCATATAGGTATTTATTTATTTTTGGTAATCTCCATACCCAACAATGGGGCTCAAACTCATGACCCTGAGGGGCGCCTGAGTGGCTCAGTCGGTTGAGCATCCGACTTTGGCTCAGGTCATGATCTCGTGGTTCGTTTGGGTTCCAGCCCCGCGTCGGGCTCTGTGCTGACAGCTCGGAGCCTGGAGCTGCTTCTGATTCTGTGCCTCCCTCTCTCTCTGCCGCTCCCCTGTCTATCTCTCAAAAATAAATAAATGTTTAAAAAAATGTTTTTAGGGGCACCTGGGTGGCTCAGGCAGTTGAGTGTCTGACTGTGGCTCAGGTCATGATCTCAAAGTTCGTGGGTTCAGGCTCCGCGTTGGGCTTTGTGCTGACAGTCAGCTCAGAGCCTGGAGCCTGTTTCAGATTCTGTGTCTCCCTCTCTCTCTGACTCTCTCCTGACCTCTCTCTATCTCTCTCAGAAATAAACTTTTAAAAATTTAATAAAAAAAATTTTTTTAAACGCATGACCCTGAGATCAAGTGCGCATGCTCCTCCAACTGAGCCAGCCAGGCATTCCTCCTTCAAGAGTTCTTTATGCACATTTGCATATAGTGTCATTTCCCCCCTTATTTACACAAATGACATGGTCTCTTCTCTTTATTTAGGCANCCCACGAACCGCGAGATCATGACCTAAGTGAAAGCCGGACGCTTAACTGACTAAGCCACCCGGGCGCCCCTAGTTTCCCCATTTATAAAGAAAGGATATTGTACCTACTCCTTCCACACACTTCTCTGAAGTTGTCCCATGTGGGGCATGCATTAGGCCCCCTGCTCCTCACTTTGCTTCTCTTGACGTTTGGCCTTTTGGAAAGTCACACCTGCATGGCTGGTTTTGTCAGTGACCTCAAATTTAGAACACTCAGGGTGTGGTTTGTAGACTCTGGTATTTCATGCTTTAAGAAAATCCAGGACACAAATGTCAACATTTCCAAACCAAATGAGGGAGTGGTTGCTTGTACGACAAATGAACCTTGCAAATGATTCACCAAAGGCGTCTTTTATGTATTTATGTCTATTTTATTTATTAAATAAATCATACACTTGGTACAAAGTGCAAAAGAGTATACAATGAAAATGCCCCCCTTTCATCCCTGGTGACCAAGCTCTCCTCCCTGTGGGCCAGTTTTGTCCTCAGTTTCTTGTTTCCATAGTTTTTGCATATGCAAACATATCCGTATATATCCTTTTTTGAAAATAGAATTCTGTTTTGTGTGTATGTGAGCTCTACACTCAGTGTGGGGTTTGAACTCACGACCCCAAGATCAAGAGTCGCATGCTCTACCGACTGAGCCAGCCAGGTGCCCTGAAAATAGCATTCCAAACACACTGTTTTGTACTTTGTACTTTTCACTAAAGAAAACCATCTTGGTGGGGCACCTGGGTGGCTCAGTCGGTTAAGTGTCCGGCTTCAGCTCAAGTCATGATGTCTCAGTTCGTGGGTTTGAGCCGCACATCCAGCTCTGTGCTGACAGCTCAGAGCCTGGAACCTCCTTCAGATTCTGTGTCTCCCTCTCTCTGCCCCCCCTCCCCCACGCTCTGTCTCTCAAAAATAAATAAACATTAAAGATCTAAAAAAAAAAAAAAAAGAAACCATCTTGGAAATCTTTTTTCCTTTTTAAAAATGTTTTCCTTTATTTTTAAGAGAGTGTGCGCACGTGCACATTAGCAGGGGAGGGGCAGAGGGAGAGAGAGAATCCTAAGCTGGCTCTGCCTGTGCAGAGTCTGACACAGGGCTCAAACCCGCCGCCCTGGGATCATGAGCTGAGCTGAAATCAACAGTCGGATGCTTAACCTACTGAGAATCCAGGCACCCCAGAAATCCTTTCATATCAGGGCAAATAAAACTGCCTCATTTTTTTAGTGTTATGTAATGTCCCAGTGACAGATATACCAAAACGAGTTCATCTAAAAGGGGTTCTTTTCAGTAGTGAACTCTATTATTCAACTGACAATCTGATTTCATCCCCGAAATCCTATTTTCAGCTGCACTTGGTTGTAGGAGCAAGATTCTCTCGAGGTGCTTCCCTTTGTGCACAGCACACAATCAGAGCAGGGCGTCAGCACCACCAGGCCAACCTGTGCCAGACAGAAACTCGCAAGTGTTTCCACCTCCTAACTCTTTTTTTTTTTCCTTAAAATATCTATTTCATTTTGGGAGAGCGCAAGCAGGGGAGGAGCAGAGAGAGGGGGACAGAGGATCTGACGTGGGCTCTGCGCTGACAGGCTGACAGCAAGGAGCCTGACACGGGGCTTGAACTCATGAACCGCGAGATCGTGACCTGAGCCCAAGTCGGTCGCTCAACGGACTGAGCCACCAGGTGCCCCTTCACCTCCTAACTCCTCAGGTTGAATCTCAGATCGTTTCAAGACGCTCAAAGCTTAACCTTCTTAATTTTTGTTTGTATTTTTTTTTTTTTAGAAGGGAGAGGAGGGAGGGACAGAGGGAGAGACAGACAGAATCTTAAGCAAGTGCTACTCTCAGCGTGGATCCCAAGGCGGGGCTTGATCCCACAGCCCCGGGATCATGACCTGAACTGAAATCAAGAGTCAGACACTCAACCTACTGAGCCACGCAGGTGCCCTCTTCCTAATTTTTAGAATAAGTTTTTGCCTCTGCCTAAGTTTTAGAATAAGCTTTTTGCCCTCTCTCTCCGTTTCTTACACTCTCTCTCTCTCTCTCCTTACTCCTTCCTCATTACTGGAAGTTGAACACTCTAATGTAGCTGTTTTTTAAGCACCTAGCTTTTGAAACCTCCCTCCTTCTCCAAAGCTCTGCCCAACCCTCCTGACCGGCCCCTGGCAGCTTTCCCCTCGGGTGCCCGGCTCTGCCCTCACAACGATAAAGCTCCTCTACCATCATACCTGCTATAAGAATAGGAATAACCTTGATCAGAGGCAGAGGAGGCCTCATCTCCCAGCCCTCAGTGTAGCCAAAGGGGCCCGGCAGCCTCCATTCGCCATGGGAGATGTACAAATATTATTGTGTTTGAATGTGTGATTGTGAGAATGATTGAGGAGCCCTGAGGAGTCCCGTGGGAGAAACACTGTCCCCAGCGGAGTTCGGCACACGGTGTGTCCTCGTGAACATGACTGATGGATTAGTCGGTTGAATAACATAATCAGGCACTGGGAACTTGATAAACAGTGGGCATTAGGATTACTAATTATATTAATTATAATTACTATTATGTTTTGTTGTTGTTGTCTTCCCAACCCAGAGAAGATATGACCCCCACGGAAATATTTGATAATCCTAAGCCTACTTGACTTCCTACATCACTTACTCAAAAGACTCACTTGCCTTCGTTCTGTGATAGGACATTTGCTTTTCTTCTGTCTCGGCATCTCCTGTCTGCTGATTCTTCCTCTTCTGGGCCTTTAGATGCTGGAGTTTTTCCAAGCTAGGCGCTTCCTCCTCCTCTCCCTCCCTGAGCCACATCAGCAACGCCTGGGCAAACTGTGTTCTGATGAACCCCAGATTGGTGTTTTCAGCCCGCGGGCCTTTCTCTGAGCCCCAGACATCCTCTCCTTCAGCTGTTCCGGAACTGACCTCTGCCACCTAGAGTAACGAGGGCTCGAAATCTGAACAGAAGCCCTGAAATAGAAAGGGGTTTTGTGTGCCTCTGGAATTTGTACCCGCACTACTAGCTATTCCAAATCTTTTCCACCTTCTTCAGTTCTTTGATTTTACCAGCCTTCCCACCCACCAACACACCCCAATTAGCAGATTTTATCACTTCCCGCTTCCCAGGGACCGTCAGACAGACTGTTCCCTCACCTCCTGCCACCAGATCTACAGACATCTGCACTCACAGGCTCTTCTCCCCCTGGTTAGGCTGAGTTCCTGTGTGGACTTTGGTTTGTGTCACTTCTAGTTCCTCACGGCTCCTTTGGCACTGGGTGTCCACCCTCCCTATCCCCTCTCCCTTACCCACTCTCACGGCTTCCTAGCGATGTTAATGCATCTTCAAAGGCTCCCCAACTTAAAAGCCTCTTTGGGGTGCCCGGTTGGCTCAGTCGGTTAAGCAGCTGACTCAGGTTCTGCTCAGGTCACGATGCTGCGGTTCATGAGTTCGAGCCACACGTAGGGCTCTGCTCTGCTATTCTCTCTCCTTCTCTTTCTGCCCTTTCCCCGCTAGTGCTCTCTCTCAAAATAAACTAAAAAAAATTTTTTTTAATAAAAAAAGCTTTAAAAGCCTCTTCCTTTGACCCCATATCTGACTCCTACCTACTACGCTTTGCCATTCCTCTCCCAGCCAATTTTCATGAGTCGTCTTTGTTCATCATCTTTATTTCTATACCTCCCACCTGTCTCAGGCTCCTGCAACTTTGCTTTCATCCCGCAATCTGCTGAGGCTATCCTTGACAAAGTCAAGGCCAGCGTCTTCTGTATCCTTCGAATCCAATGGTCTTCACGTTGACCTCTCTGCCACATTTGCCAGTATTGACCCATCCCTTCTCCTAGTTCCATTGTTCTTTTCCTTACAACAACATTTCACAAATGGTTCTAGGAGGCTCACCTGCTGAATGCCAGCCCAGGGACCATATCCGCTTTCCACCTGCACAAATACCTAGTTGTCTCTAACTCACCCTTTAGGCCTCCGCACAAGGCAACCTTCCCCGTTCCCCCAGACCTGTCCTCACAGTTTCCTGTTTTGCCTGAGTAGCAATTATCACAGTTTGCAATTAGATGTGTTAGGCTCATTCTACCCCCCTCTCCCCCAGCTTTTCCCCTGAGTTGTATCTAATTTCCAGGGACTGCTATGGTGGCGAGACACAGGGGAAGGTGGCTTTCTGCTCCTGTATATCACTTGTTGTGCTGCCCAGCTGAAAAGTACCAACAACAGCTCACAGTCCTCGTGAATTCTAGTTTATTTTATTTCTTTTATTTTTAATGTTTCTTTATTTTCGAGAGAGAGAAAGAGACAGAGTGTGAGCAGGGGAGGGAGGGGTGGAGGGGTGAGGGGGGCGGGGGAGACACAGGATCCCAAGCAGGCTCCAGGCTCCAAGCTGTCAGTACAGAGCCCAACATGAGCTCGAACCCACAAACCGCGAGATCGTGACCTGAGCTGAAGTTGGATGCTTAACAGACTGAGCCACCCAGGTGCCCCCAGTGAATGCTAGTTTAAAAGGATCCGAATATGACAATAAACTGTTTGTAAAAATAAAAATAAAAATAAAAATAAAAGGATCCGAATACTCTCCTTCATTCTCCTCACATATTTAATTTTGTTCCCTATGTTTTTCCAGACCTTGTCCAAAGCAATCACTGGATCTGATTGAAGCATCAGTCCCCAAGTGGCCTGATGGTGGCCACATGACCTCTTTGTAGGAAATTTCACCTAACAACCACTGAAGCCACCACCACAATTCTAGCAGGTCATTCCCCTCATCCTGGTTCCCAACCCCTATCCCAGAAGGCCTGGTCCAGTTGTAAGGAACACAGAACAGGGCCTGGAAGACACAAGCTTCTGGATCCTTCACTCACTGTCTCCTCAGTCAGAGGACCCTGATCTCACGGAGAGGTCAAGTAGACTCTCCCAAACCTGGGGTGTTGTCTTTTCACATGAATCCTTTCTGTTTCCCCCCAAGGTCCTGGCTGCAAAGTCAAGGAAAGACTCCTCTTAGGGCACCTGGGTGGCTCAGTCAGGTTAGTGTCCAACTCTTGGTTTTAGCTCAGGTCATGATCTCACAGTTTCGTGGGTTCGAGCCCCGCATCGGACTCTGTGCTGACAGTGCAGAGCCTGCTTGGGATTTTCTCTCTCTCTCTCTCTCTCTCTCTCTCCCTCTCTGGCCCTCCCCTACTCATGCTGACTCTGTCTCTCTCAAAATAAATAAACCTTAAACATTAAAAAAAAAAAAAGACAAAAAAAAAGAAAAGACTCCTCTTTTAGCTGGGCCCACCCTTGCTTGAATTGAGACAACAAAGATTTTGTTCACCAAATAAGGGAAAGGGCCATGCAGAAAAGAAAATCATGGGGACAAAAGCCATCAGTTGACATTCCAAAGTAGCCTCCTGACACAGTAGTGTGGATATGGAGAATCTAGGGGGAAATATGGATTTGGAGATAATCGATGAATCCAGAACTTCCTGATGTCTTTAATAGATAAACAGATATGGCAGAAAGAAAAAAGAACTCGTTTTTCCAGAGAGTAGTAAAAGAAAGACTGTTTGATCTTCAGCGTTACACAGAGAAATTTCTGGAGCAAAATGTGAAGATTTTGTGCGTGTTGAATTGCAGAGGGTATGAGTCATTTGTAAATATTAGGGAACAAGAAACAGGTGCTTGTGCATAAGTGTCGCTAGCAAGAAAGTTAATAATCACCCACAAATCTCCCCTTAACTGTCTAATTAATCTAAATACCTCCTACCATCTTTTGACCTTCGCCTTCCCACATATCCCCATTTACTGTGTATGACCTAAATGAAACAGCATGATTGCCCCAAACAAAAAAGCCCACAGATGACCAGGAGAAGCCACATGTTTGAGAAAGGCTGCCGTTACATTTTCAAGTAACTCTGTATTAACACTTGTCTTTTGTTTTCTTTCTTTTTTAAGAATCTCAGACTTCGGGAGGAGAATGTAAGATGCAAGTCGAAGGCAAAGTGACCTTGTGCTTTTTCTTCAAATACTGTCGGTTCTCAAGGGGCAGGAAGCCAACGCCAGAGGCCTCTGGCTTTGTGATAATCCTTCAGGACACAGTAGAGCAAGGCACAAAGTATCTGCCTGCAGGTGGCTAAAACTTGACACAGGCCAGGATGGGGGCCGTCCAGCTGCCTCTCTCTCAACACCAAAATGCACCTTGAAATCTGCCTCTTTTTGGCTGATTAAGACTTTAAATGGATATTAATATCTTTTCTTCTTGTTGACATCAACACAGTGGAAATCTGGCCTTTGGGGGCCCCTGCAGATGACTTTCTCCCATGATACTCTCTCTGCTGCCTTTGTTTTTAGATGATCTGTTTTTATGCTCACTTGGGCTTCTCTTTGGAGAGAGAGCATTGGAGCAACCAAAATAATTGGACTCCAGGGAGAGCTGAGTTGCAGAGCTGAGGCTTAAATGAACTGACAACATAATTTTCTCCACATCATGTTTTTAATTTCAAAGCCCTGCTCAAAAACAGGCTCCTAATTGAAGTATTCTATTTTTTTCATCATCATTATTATATTATTATTTTTAACAATCACGTCTTACATATCTGCCAATAAACATTGTGCTGGGTCCTCCAGCTAATCTTCTGGTAGCCATAAGAAACAAGAATTGTGGTTGTTTTTTTTTAATGTTTATGTATTTATTTTGAGAGAGAGCACGAGTGGGGGAAAGGCAGAGAACAAGGGAGGGAGAGAGAATCCCAAGCAGGCTCAGCATGAAGCCCGACTTGAGGCTCTATCCCACAAACTGAGATCATGACCTGAGCCGAAATCAAGAGTCAGACGCCCAACCAACTGAGCCACCCAGGTGCCCCAGAAACAAGTATTGTTAATCCTATCTCAGAGATCTGAAACCTGAGTGTCAGAAATAAAGCACTAATGAAAGGCAGACAGAGGCAAATTAAACAGGAAGCTAATGGAACTTAAGGAAATTCAAGTTACCCTCTCTACATGGCCCTCTTTCAAGGCCCTGCACCTAATATTGTATGCATAAGTCTTTTTTTTCCAATTTTTTTTTACATTTATTTATTTTTTGAGAGACCGACAGAACATGAGCAGAGGAGGGGCGGAGGGAGAGGGAGACACAAAATCCCGAGCAGGCTCCAGGCTCTGAGCTGTCAGCACAGAGCCTGACGTGGGGCTCGAACCCACAACCGTGAGATCATGACCTGAACTGACTGAGCCACCCAGGCGCCCCACATAAGTCTTTATTCTTCTCCTTAACAGGAGCTTTTAATATTGCACAAAATTTAGTCCCCACCAAATCTGGATCTGTCTGTGCTGTGGAGTCCAGAATTATCTGACTTCGAAGCCTATACTCTTCACACAGAACTATTGTTCATCATGAAATGCAAAAGTCAGAAATCCTGCTCCCTAAACAGGCATAATGTCAAATACACCAATACCCTGTTCAAGTACTACGTGCATCGCTTGTTTGTAGAATCAGAAACGCATATCAGCAGAGACTCATTTGTCACCATGTGGCTGGTGGGATGAGATGCATATGAAAGAGACGTTCAAAGGACAGGCTTTGGCGCTGACTCCCTGGGTTAGAATTCTGGTTCTCCCACTTCATCTTTAGCTGTGTGTGCTTAGGCAAGCTAATTAACCTCTCTGTGCCAGAACTTCCTCTTCTGAAAAATAGGTATAATAATAGTTCCTACCGCATAGGAATTTATGCATGTCTGTATGTATCAAATGAGTTAAAGAGGTTTTTCAAACTGCAGGTCAAGACCCATTAGTGAATCAAGAAATCAATTTAATGAGGTAACCAGCATTTTTTAAAATACAAGATATCAGATACATTGCACACAGTCAGGGTAAGTAATTGTGTGTGTGTGTTTTTTTTAATGTTTTATTTTTGAGAGAGAGAGAGAGAAAGAACATGAGCACAAGTGGGGGTGGGGCAGAGAGCAAAAGGGACACAGAGGCTCTGAAGCAGGCTCTGAGCTGTCAGTGCAAAGCCCAATGTGGGGCTTGAACCCACTAATCGTGAGATCATGACCTGAGCCAAAGTCACATGCTCAATCGACTGAGTCACCCAGGCCCCCCAGTAATTGTTTTCTGAAATCTTTTGTTTCCATTGTATGTAGTATGAAAGTATGTATATACGTATGAGTGTGCTGTATTGCTCTGTAAAACCTTACTGTGAGTCAGCATCAAAAGTTTGGAAAACCTGTGAATGAACACAGGCAAAGCAATTAGAAGTATACAGGCACCTTGTGAGTAGTTTTATTTGTATTATTTGTGTCCTTTAAAACCAGTCTCTTTGGGAACCATCCCTTGGAGATCATAAAAATCAACTCTGTGGACTGAGACAGAACCAATGTTTACTGCTGCGTAGACAAAACAGTATTAGTAGAATGTTTTACACCTGCCCACTGGGTGTTTCAAGATTGTTTCAAATGTATATGTAGGATGGAATCATTTAAGAAGCTCATCTTTCTAAGCTCCTGCTCCCTACAAAGGGAAATGTCACAAGAATGTATGAAAATAAAGATCCAAGAAAAAAAAATTACATGTCTCATGGAATCCTAATGTTCCTTTAAAAATAATGTTTTCTTGGGGCGCCTGGGTGGCTCAGTCGGTTGGGTGGCCGACTTTGGCTCAGGTCATGATCTCACGGTTCGTGGGTTTGAGCCCTGCATCGGGCTCTGTGCTGACAGCTCAGAGCCTGGAGCCTGCTTCAGATTTTGTGTCTCCTTCTCTCACTCTGCCTCTCCCCTGCTCACACCCTGTCTCTCTCTCTCTCTCGAAAATAAATAAACATTAAAAAATAAAAAAACAAAAACAATGTTTTCTTATTATAAAACCATGCATGTCCAGGGTAGAAAGCTAGAAAATCCAAGTAAACAAAAAGAGAATAGCATCATCCCGTTACCAGAGATTACCACTATTACGATTTTAGTTAACATCAATTTGTATCTTTTTCTATATACATAGTTTTTAATTCAATAAAATTATATCCTACATATTATTTTGTGAGCCTTTTTTTCAGCCAGCAATCTCTTTCTCTTTTGTAGACTTTCTTCTGATCTGATACCCAAACTGTATTCAAATTTCCCCCCAAATGTCCTTCTTAGCAAATGTGTCGGAAGCAGTATTGGTGCAGTGCTGTTCCTTGATCTGGTGGTCATGACCCTTAGCTTCTTCTGATCCTTTTGTCATGACTTTGACTTTCAGAGAGACCAGGCCTAGTGTCCTGCAGAACGTTTCAGTTTCTGATTTCTCTGTTTACTTCCTTGATCCAGTGTTTATCTTGCACCTTTGCATTTACTGAAAATTAAAAGTTGTATCTAAAGGCATGACAGACTCAATTTAAACATTCAGGCTAAACGGGGGCGCCTGGGTGGCTTAGTCGGTTAAGCGTCCGACTTTCGCTTAGGTCATGATCTTGCAGTTCGTGGGTTCGAGCCCCGCGTCGGGCTCTGTGCTGACTGCCAGCTCAGAGCCTGGAGCCTGTTTCGGTCTGTGACTCCCTCTCTCTCTGACCCTCCCCTGCTCAAGCTGTCTCTCTCTCTCTCCTAGAAATAAATAAAACATTAAACATTCAGGCTAAATGGCACATTTTTAAAGGGTACTTGTGTTTGTTTTCTATTGCTGCTGTGACAAATTAGCACAAAGTAGGTTAAAACAACACAACATTGATTATCTTACAGTTCTGTAGATTAGAAGTTCAACATGGGCTTCACTGGGTTTAAATCAAGGTCTCGGCAGGACTGCATGCCTTTGCACAAACTTGAGGGGAGAATCCGTTTCCCTGCCTCTTCCAGCTCCTAAAGGCTGCCCAAGTGCTTTGGCAGGTAGTCCCCTTTGTCCTTCTGAAAAGCCAGCAACATTCCATCCCTCTGACCGTTGTTCATACTCCTCTCTCTCCATTTTAATATTTTTTCAAAAGATTTTATTTTTAAGTAATCTCTACACCCAACGCAGGGCTCAAACTCATAACCCTGAGATCAAGAGTTGCACCCCCCCTACTGACTGAGCCAGCCAGGCACCCCTCTCTCCCATTAAAAAAAAAAAAGTTTTTATTTATTTTATTTTGATAGAGAGAGACAGAGCGAGCAGGGGAGGAGCAGAGAGAGAAAGAGAGAGACTCCCAAGCAGGCTCCATGCTGTCATTGCGGAGCTTGATGGGGGCTCAAACCCATGAACCCCTGAGATCACGACCTGAGCCAAAACCAAGAGTTGGATGCTTAACCAACTGAGCCACCCAAGTGCCCCCCACTTCTATTTTTAGGAACCTTCTTGATTATATAAGGCCTACCTAGATAATACAGGACAATCTCTCTATTTTAAGGTCATCTGATTAAATTTAATTCCATCTTCTACCTGAACTCCATTTTGCCATATAACATACACATTCCTAGGTTTTAGGGATTAGGATGCAGACATCTTCGGGGGACCATTATTCTGCTAATCTGCTCTGTGATCCCCAAAGATTTCAGTCCATCTTGTATGCTAAATATACTCACCCCATTCCAAGATCTTCCAAATCTCAACACAATAGAGGATGAACTCAAAGTCTAAAATCTCATCATTGAAATCATCTAAATGAGATCTGAGTGAAACTCTGGATATAGACCATCCTGGGGCAAAATTCCTCCTCTCCATCAGCAGACCTGTGAAACTAGAAAGTTTTCTGCTCCCAAAAGACAATGGCGGGACTGGCAGAGAATAACAGTTATAGACATTCCTATTCTAGAAGGAAAAAAGGAAATCTCTGGTACCAAGAAATTCCAAAATTCAGTCAGGTAAACTCCATCAGGTTTCAAGACTTGGAAATAATCCTCTTTGGCTCTCAGCTCTGTTCTCTGGGTTTGAGGCTTCCTCCTGAGTCATCCATCCTTTTTCATGAAAGGTATATGTGTTCACGGCTGAGTAGTTTTATCAGCCTACTTCATGTCCATAGAATTTGCAGGGTCTAACAGCCTTCTTTCATTTTATCTACTCTGTGCCTTTCGGTTCAAGCAGTTCTTCTGAATATAACCTTCTCAAGACCTTTGTGGGTCTCCTGTGCATGTCATGGGGATTCATTCCAGTAGACAAGAGATTCTTCCACTTAAAAAAAAAAAAAAAAAGAGATTCTTCCACTTATCTTTCCTAGATAATCCCACTTCTACTTTTTTTTCTTTTATTGAGATGGCTAAGGGGATCTATGAGTCATACCCTTCCAAAAAAGTCTTCTAAGGTTTTTTTTGTGTGTGTTTCCAAAGAAATCTGATACAAACATTCATGTATAAGTCTTTGTGTGGACGTATGCTTCCATTTCTCTTGGGGAAATACCTAGAAGTGGAATGGCTGAGTTGTATGATGATGCATATTTTACTTTTGAAAAAACTGCCAAACTGTTTTCCAAAGTGGTTGTACATTTTACATTCCCAACAGCACTGCATGAGAGTTCCAATTCCTCCGCATCCTCGCCAACATTTAGTATGGTCAAGGTTCTTAATTTCAGCCGTTGTAATGGGTGGATTACCTAATGATTCTAACACCAGTTGACAATCCTCGCTTGAATCGATTTTATTAGAGCCTGCAAAATGCTGATTGTTATGGGGTGCCTGGATGGTTTAGTCAGTTAAGTGTCTGACTTGGGCTCTGGTGATGGTCTCACAATTCATGAGTTCAAGTCTGGCGCCGGGCTCTGTGCTGAGGGCTCAGAGCCTGAGGTCTGCTTCAGATTCTGTCTCCTTTTCTTCCTGCCCCTCCCCTGCTCATGCTCTGTCTTTCTCTCACTCTCAAAAATAAATAAACATTAAAAAAATTTTAAGATGTTGATTTTTATATTTCTTTTTTATTTATTTTTTAACTTTTTAATGTTTATTTATTTTTGAGACAGACAGAGGGAGAGAGAGAGGGAGATGGAGTACGAGCAGGGGAGGGGCAGAGAGAGAGGGTGACACAGGATCCAAAGCAGGCTCCAGGCTCAGAGCTGTCAGCACAGAGCCCGATGTGGGGTTCAAACCCACAAACCGTGAGATCATGCCCTGAGCCAAGTCAGACACTCAACCAACTGAGCCACCCAGGTGCCCCTTATGTTTCTTTTTTTAAAAATAATTTTTAAAATGTTTATTTATTTATTTTGAGAGAGGGAGGGAGAGCCTGAGTGGGGGAGGGGCAGAGAGAGAGGGAGAGAGAGAATCCCAAGCAGGCTCAGTGGATAGCCCAATGTGGGGCTTGAGCTCACAAACCGTTAGATCATGACCCGAGCCGAAATCAAGAGTTGGACGTTCAACCCACTGAGCCACCCAGGCGTCCCTGATTTTATATTTCTAATGTAATTTCTACATGGATTAGCTGGCATTCTGATTAAATAGAGTTTTTGCTCATCAACTGAGGATGATAACGTAGTTACCCTAAATATAGTTCCCACTAGAATACAGCTTAAGGGTTGAATTCTCTCCCTTTAGTTGCCAATTTGCAAAACAAAGAGTTGTGCTAATCCACCCGCATTTTGATTCGGGTAGGCCATTCTCCCTTTCCGATTTTGTAATGTGAAAGATAGGACAGGGAGACTTGAAGGAGCTTGATACTGAAGAGTTGCTCACCGTCACAATGTCAGCCAACAGCCAAGAATCCTGACAGGAGTTTGCTTCTAGATTTAACCACCTCGGTTGCCAAGGGACTCTGAAGGCTTGTCACAGTCTGCTCATGCTGGGCGCCTGCTTCCTAGCAACGTGGTCAGACTCTATGGAGAACCGGAGAACCGGTTCATTTCCCAGCCATTAACTCCCTCCTTTGCAGCAGGACCACTACCAAGTGCCTCACGGGCCGTTGTGCTGTCCCCTCTCAGCACCTGCTGGTGTAGCACCGAACTCCATAGCCCGACAGGCCTGGAATACATTCCTTTGCCATTAGAGCCCCCTTCATTGACTCCTATCTGAGCAGACAGCTTTTCTTTCCGAGAGTAGAATTAATTAGGGGTGACCTACTGGGCTAATTGCCAAGCAAGGATGGGGCAGAAAGTACCAAGAAGCAGAAAAGCCTGGAATCTGAAAGCAGATGGTGGCGTCAGTAAGGGACACGGAAGTTAAGGGGGAGACAGGACTGGTTTTTCAGCTGGAAGGCTCTGGAACAGAGGTGACAGCTGTTAAAATATTCAGATACTTCCGTGTTTGTTGGTAAACAGCTGCTACTCTGAGAATGCCCGTCCCTACCCCAGTGCCTGTCTCCCACCCAGCTTGAGCCCCGGTCTCTTCTCTAACCACCCTCTGAGGACTCTTTTGATTAGCTAGGGTCCAGGCTGAACTAGGGTTAAATATTTTGAATAACTCCCCAGGGTGTGGACACAGACTGGACTGGAATTCTAACTGCTATGACCTGGCACCTGTATTCTAACTTGAACATGAACACGGTGTTGTCAGATACTGTCAAGACACAGCCCACCCTTGCGTCATGTGCTTGTGGGTACTGGGTGGCCTGTGTGGTCACCTGTATTTGTTACTGTTGGGATCAAAAGTTTGAAAACCCCAGGCTAGGGCGTTCCTGGCAAAGGGGACCAAATGTAGAGGTATGCAGCTTGTTTCTGGAAAGGAAAGACAAGGTGACTAGGAAATAGGCAGGGCCAGGTATGAAGGCTGTGAGGCTCGCAGTCAGTCAAGAGTAGCCTGAAAGCAGTGAGACTCAACTATGGGGCATAGGACAGAAAGAGTGCATTGGGGGTCTGAAGAATGTTGGGGACAGAAGGGCATGTGTAATATTTGGATGTATGAGTTTTTTGCATTTAATTTTATGTTTAAGTAAACTCTACATCCAACTTGGGGCTCAAACCCGAGACCCCGAGATCAAGAGTCGCATGCTCCACCAACGTAAGCCAGAGAGGCGTTCCTGAGTACGTGTTTTAAGCATGGAGAAGGGGTGCCCGGGTGCCTCAGTTGGTTAAGCATCCGACTTCGGCTCAGGTCATGATCTCACGGTTCATGGGTTCGAGCCCCGCGTCAGGCTCTGTGCTGACAGCTAGCTCAGAGCCTGGAGGCTGTTTCATATTCTGTATCTCCCTCTCTCTGACCCTTCCCTACTCATTTCTCTCTCTCAGAAATAAATAAAACATTAAAAAAAAAAAGCATGAAGGAATAAACACCACCAAAGTTAAAGCAAAGAACTTCAGTCCTGAAAGTAGCCAAGCTCCCTTATGAAGTGAGACATACAGGGAGCCAAGAGACTGTAGTGGCCACTTGTCAACAAATCTGAGCAATGGAAACCTGAGTAAGGTCAAAAGACCCACAGTGACCACTGGGCTGAATGCAAACAGGCTCATTAGGTAACCCACCTTGAAACGGCCATAGGCCCTAACTGACCAAGTGCAATCAGGTGCAGTTCCTTAGATTACCAAAAAAAGGAAAATTCCATACGTCCCTATACTCCCTCACTCTGCCCTATAACCGTGGCCCTCACCACCATCTCATCGGCAGTTTCTGTCCTGCCCACTGCTCCTTTGCAGTGTATTCGATAAACTTCTATCTCTTTCATTTTCTGCCTTGGGTGAATTCTTTCACTGCACATGCCGTCAGTCCCTATAAGATTGGGACACCCCACATTTAGTGACTCCCCTTTCAATCAGAGTTCCCCACGGAGACCGGAGACCTAGAGGAAACCAGGAGGGCTCCCTCTCTGCATTAGCAGGCAGTAGAGGAAGAAGCAGTCTGAAGGGCACTGAGAAAGGGGAGCCAGAGAGTTGGGAACTTACAAAATGGGGAGGGAGAGGGCACCTGGCTGGCTCAGTCAGTAGAGCATGTGACTCTTGATCTTGGGGTTGTGAGTTCAAGCCCCACGCTGGGTATAGAGATTACTTACATAAGTAAAAAAAATAAAATAAACTGGGAGGGAGTGGACAGAGATGCAAGAGAAAGGGAGCCAATATGTGAAGGGTTAAGTAGACTAGGATTCCAGATACATGGGGATGGGAGCGGGTGGAGGGTATCAGAAGCATCCCCTGTGTGGGCTCGACTGCAGGGGTCAAATCTGACTCTGGTAATTCTGAGCTCTGGGACGTTGGGTAAGTGACTTAACTTTTGGTGCTTCAGTTTTTTCATCCATAGAAGGGAGAGAATGAGAACATCTACCTCAGAGAATTTCATGGAATAAATAAGAGCATGGGAGGGGAGGGACCCCTGGCTGGCTCAGTTAGTGGAGTGTGCAACTCTCTTGGGGTTGTGAGTTTGAGCCCCATGTTGGGAGTAGAGATTACTTAAAAACGAAATCTTTTTTTTAAAAATGAGGGTGGGAGGGGCGCCTGGGTGGCTTAGTCGGTTAAGCGTCCGACTTTCGCTTGGGTCATGATCTCGCGGTTCGTGGGTTCGAGCCCCACGTCGGGCTCTGTGCTGACTGCCAGCTCAGAGCCTGGAGCCTGTTTCAGTCTGTGACTCTCTCTCTCTCTGACCCTCCCCTGCTCACGCTGTCTCTCTCTCTCTCTCCTAGAAATAAATAAAAATATTAAAAATAAAATAAAATAAAAATGAGGATGGGAGAGAGAGGAGAGAGAGAGAAATAAACCTCTCCGAACCTAGTTTAAAAGGTTACTAGGGGGGTGCCTGGGTGGTTCAGTCTGTTGAGCATCTGACTTCGGCTCAGGTCATGATCTCACAGTTTATCGGTTCAAGCTCTGCATCAGGCTCTGTGCTGACAGCTCGGAGCCTGGAGCCTGCTTCGGAATTTGTGTCTCCCTCTCTCTCTCTGCCCCTCTCCCACTCCCACTCTCTCACGCTCTTAAAAATAAACATTAAAAACAAACAAACAAACAAACAAATAAATAATGAAAGGCTACTAGGGATGCCTATGTGGCTCAGTCAGTTAAACCAACCTCAGCTCAAGTCATGATCTTGGGGGTTCATGGAGCCCCACATAGGGCTCTACACTGACAGCTGCTTGGGATTCTCACTGTCTCCTTTCTCTCTGCCCCTACCCTACTCATGCTTTCTCTCTCTCTCAAAATAAATGAATAAACTTTAAAAAAAGAGCCATATTAATAAAAATATTTTTTTTAAAAAAAGGCTGTTAAGTGCTACATGTAAGCCATATGCCAAATTACAAGTTATGGTACAAGCTACCTAAATTTTTTGCACTTTCTAGGTCTGCATTTCCTTGGCCATAAATTAGAGATTGGTGTGTAGACCCTAGAAACTCAGAAAAGAAGGGGAAAAAAGAAAGATAGCCATAGGGGAGCTGAATAAAGACAAATCTCTTTCCAAACACACTAGATAAAGCACACACTAGAAACTGAGACATCTTGATACCTCTACTGGCCCCTCTTCGCTGCTTCTTGGGGTTTCTTCTCAGCAAACTCATTTCCCTGGATCTGTGATTCCCAGAGTCCCAGCCAGGGTCAGTGAAATGAAGATTTCTCATCCCCCTAGTTGCATAAGCAATCCTTTTAGTCAGGCCTGGATCCTTTTCCAGACCTCTTTGTGGAGTTGAGAACCAAATAAGGTAATTCGCTGTGGCCGGCATTGACGTTCTGGCCCCACCCCAGGGGGGAAGAGGGTGGAGCTGAAATCAGAAAGAGGAGGCTCAGGAACGGAGCCGCCAGAGGGGGCTGGCCCAGCAAAGAAGGACATGAATTCTTCCAACATGTTGTTCCTTGGAGCTGAAAACACAAACACACACACACCCCCAGAGATGTCAAAGGCAGCCTTTCCAGATGGCCACCATTTCTGAGCATTGCCACACTGCCCTCCTCAAATAATCACAGGACTCCATAGGCGCCTCCGTTGAATCCCACCTCCATTCCTTACCAGCTGTGTGACCTTGGGCAATGTACTTAACCTTTCTGTATCCCAGTTTCCACTTGTTTCAAGCGTAAAATTACATGCTGTAGGTCAGGTAAATGCTAGAGAAAACCACAGGGTGAAAGATGAGTGGGTGTGCTGGGTTGGGGGGAGGAGCAGCTACAGGCAGAGAAAGGTATTTGGTGGGTAGGCAGTATCAGATAAATGGAATTACTCAAATTAACCCTCAGCTCACGACCAAATTTGAGTGGTCATGCAACACGCCAGTCTAGGAGAAATCGGATCACCAACTTAAAACGAAAGTTTGAGGGGCGCCTGGGTGGCTCGGTTGGGCGAGCGTCTGCTCCTGATTTTGGTTCAGGTCATGATCCCAGGGTCGTAGGAGGAAGCCCCCAGACAGGCTGGAGGCTGGGTGTGGAGCCGCTTAAGATTCTCTCTCTGGGGCGCCTGGGTGGCTCAGTGGGTTAAGCGTCCGACTTCGGCTCAGGTCGTGATCTCACGGTTCGTGGGTTTGAGCCTGCTTCTAATTCTGGGTTTCCCTCTCCCTCTGCCTTTCCCCTGCTTGTACTCTGTCGCTCTCTCTCTCTCTCAAAAATAAGCAAACATTAAAAAAAAAAAAGATTCTCTCTCCCTCTCCCCTCCCCCCAGATTAAGAAAAAAAGAAAGCTTGAAAATCTGAAACTCAGCGTTTGCCAAACTTTTTGATTCTGTGCCACACTTTGAGAGGACTTAACTTCCCCCAGAGGACATGGTGATTGGCAGGGAGGAAGTGTAGCTTGAACAGAACTCTCAACTATAACCTGGAATGATCAGTCCTCATTTGCTGGCCCTGCCCCTTAAACTTTAAAACAAATACAGGGGCGCCTGGGTAGTTCAGTGGATTAAGCGGCTGACTCTTGGTTTCAGTTCAGGTCATAATCTCACAGTTTGTGGGTTCCAGTGCCAGATCGAGCTCTGTGCTGACAGTGTGGAACCTGTTTGGGATTCTATCTCTCTCCTCCTCTCTCTGTCCCTCCCCTGCTCTTTCTCTCTCTCTCAAAAATAAGAAAAAAAAAATTACAAACGAAAACTCATGAAACAAGCTGCAGGTTTTTATCTGGTGAATAAAGGTTTATCTAGGCACACTCGTACTGTAAATTCTAAAAGCAACCCTGGTCTGCCTGGGTAGGCTGGAAGACACGAGGAGCAAGGGGTGCCATTGCTGGGGGACCCCACCTCACAGTCTGTGTTTGCTCTAAGCCTGAGGGCTGACTGCTGCAGAGCCTCTAGGCAAGGGTGGGCAGGGCTGCGAGTGAGATCTTTCGTCCTCATTTCGGATGAACATTGACTGTCTTCTGTGTGTTCGGCTGGCTCATCCCTGACAGCTCCCCAGCCTGCATTCTATCTCTGCGAATTCACTCATTCTGAATATTTTATATCAATGGGATCATACAATATGTAACCTTTTGTGATGGCTTCTTTTGCTCAACATAGTGTACTCAAGGCTTATCATTTTGTAGCATATATCAGTACTTTATTCCTTTTTATAGCTGAATCATTTCATTTTATACATATATAGTATATATAGTATACATATACATATATATAGTATACCATATATATAGTATACTATATACTATACTATATATTGTATAGTATATATACTCTATATACTATACTATATATATACTACAATTTGTTTATCCTTTGATGGACCCTTGAGATGTTCCTACCTTTTGGCGATTGTGAAAATTGGTGCTGTGAACATGCATGTGCTTGTTTTGAGTGCCCATTTTCAATTCTTTGGGGGTACATACCTGGAAGTAGAATTATTAGGTCATAAGGTAATTCTATGTTCAATTTTGTGAGGAATGGCAAAGCTTTTCCAGAGTAGCTGTACTATTTTACGTTCCCACTAGCTCTATATGGGGGTTCTGATTTCCCCACACGCTCACCAATATTTGTTATTTTCCTAAAAAAATATATTACTGTAAGGTACCTGGGTGGATCAGTCAGTTAAGCATCTGACTCTTGGTTTTGGCTCAGGTCATGATCTCAGTTTCATGAGTTCCAG
Organism: Crocuta crocuta; assembly: GCF_008692635.1. NCBI lineage: Eukaryota > Metazoa > Chordata > Mammalia > Carnivora > Hyaenidae > Crocuta > Crocuta crocuta. The sequence continues at coordinate 2,158,720 of NW_027528611.1, read as the reverse complement.
ACCTGCCTTGGACTCTGTGCTGATAGTGCAGAGCCGGCTTGGGATGCCCTCTCTTCCTCTCTCTCTACCCCTCCCCCGCTCATGCTGTCTCTGTCTCTCTGAAAAATAAATAAACTTAAAAAAAAAGAAATCTGTTTTAAAAAATTATTATTATGGCCACCCAAATAGGTATGAACTTGTAGCTCACTGTGGTTTTATTTTGCATTTTCCTAATGACTAATGGCATTGAGCATCTTCTCATGTGCCATTTTTTATTTTTATTTTTTTAATGTTTAATTTTGAGAGAGACAAACAGTGTGAGCGGGGGAGGGGGCACTTTAAAATTGAGTTGTTTATCTTTTTGTTGTTGTCAGAGTGCTCTATGCCAGTTCTGGATATTAGACCCTTACCAGATATATGATTTTTTTTTATCAGATACATGACTTGCAAATATTTTCTCCCACTCTGTAGGCTGTTATTCCATTTCAACCCCAACCTGTTGCAACACAGGTTGCTACAATTCACTTTGATACCAGACACTCAAAGTTAGCATCAGAAACCCTAGGTTTAAGGGCAGAGCTCCCAACAAGAATGACTCCACATCAGACACCAGCCTCAGTATCTGGACGTCTCCAGGCTACCTGCACTCTCAAACACGTGGCTACAAATGTGGGGGTTTCCATGACTCCCTGGGTTTGGTAATTCACAAGACTGATTCACAAAACTCAAGAAACCTCTCTATTTGCTGTTCCATTTTTATTATAGAGAATATAGGTCATGGGGCTATTGGCTGGCTCAGTCGGTAGAGCATGTGACTCTTGATCTTGGGGCCCTGAATTCGAGCCCCATGTTGGGTGTAGAGATTGCTTACAAATAAATAAATGAAACATGTGATATATATATGTCAGGAGGAACAAACTAGGGAAATGCCTAAGGGAATGTCTGGGAGGATCCCCAACACAGAATCATAGAATCACAGTGCATCACTCTTCAAGTACATCAATATATTTACCAATCAGGAAGCTCCACTGAGCTTCAGTGTAGAGTTTTTAATCGGAGTTTGTTTACATAGGTTTAATTGTTTAAGTCACTGGCTACAGGACTGGATCATCAGCTCCCACCCCCATCCCTTTCTTCCCAGTAGTAGGTAGGGCCTGGCTCTAAATCCTAACCATCTAATCATGTGGCTGCTCAGGAAATTCCAAGGGTTTTAGAAGCTCAGTGTCAGGAACTCGGAACACTGACCAGACAAATTCTTTATTACACAGCGGCTGCCTTTTCACTTTTTAAATAATGCCCTTCAGTGCACAAATATTGTTAATTTTGACGAACTTCAACTATTTTTCTTGTTGCTAGTATTTTTGGTGTCATATCTAGGAATCCATTGCCAAATCCAAGATCTTGAAGATTTAGCCCTATGTTTTCGTATGAGAGTTTTGTGGTTTTAGACCTAATACTTAGCTCGTTGATGCATTCACAGTTAATTTTTTTAATACAATGTGAGGTAGGATTTCAACATTTTTGTTTTTGTTTTTTTGCTTGTGGATATCCAGTTGTCACATCACTTGTTGAAGAGACTATTCTTTCCTCACTGAGTAATCTTGGCCCTTGCCAAAAATCAGCTGCCTGTAAATGCATGGGTTTATTTCCAGACTCTTAATTCTATTCCATTGGTCTATATGTCTATTCTTGTGCTAATACTACAATCAACTGAGTAACCAAAGCTTTGTAGTATGTTTTGGAATTAGGAATGGTGAGTCCTCCAACTTTGTTATTTTTTAATATTATTTTTATTTACTTGGGGCCTCTTGCAAATTCATATGAATTTGAGGATTGGCTTTTCCATTTCTGCAAAAAAGGCCTTTGGAATTTTGATAGGGATTACGTTGAATCCATAGACTGCTTTAGGTAGTCTTGCTAGTTTAACAATATTAAAGCCTTTCAATCCATGAACACTGAAGATCTTGCTTGTTAGAATTTTCAGTCTGCTGTAATAGACCTTTGCAATGTTTCAGAAAATTAGATGTGTTGGGGCTCCTGGGTGGCTCAGTTGGTTGAGTGTTCAACTTCAGCTCGGGTCATGACCCCACGGTTTATAGGTTCAAGCTCTCTGCTGTCAGCTCAACCCACTTTAGATCCTCTGTCCCCCTCTCTCTCTGCCCCTCCTCCCCCTCAAAAATGAATATGAAAAAAATTAAGTTAAATGTTGCTGGATATATTTAAAGGAATTAAATCAGTCAAGTGTGTGAATAAGGTCGTTTAGGGAAATTCTGATTAATTTCTGATTCTATCACCTTTTTAAAAAATGTTATTTTTACATAATTTCTCCCTTCAACGTGGGGGTAGAACTCACAACCCAAGATCAAGTGCTGCTCTACTGTCTGAACCAGCCAGGAGCCCCAAACTTCTAATTCTATTTAAGATTTACCTAAGGACAGGAAGAATTACTGATCTTATTAAGAAACATTAGATTTTTAGAGAGTAAGATGACAATGATTAGAAGTTTAGCTTAAACATACCAGAAAAACTGGATTCAAGAATTTGAAACTGATTAACATTAATCAAAACACCAGAGTTAATTAATTATTCCTTTTCAGGGACAAGAGCCCCTCTCCCCTTGAAAATAAAAAGTCCAGTAGCCACATGTAATCTATGTGGACGAGGGTAAAGGTATATATACTACTTCTCCTTCTTCTCCCCCTCCCCCCCCTCCTTCTTTTTTAAAGTTTATTTATTTTGAAGGTGGGAGGGGCAGAGAGAGAGGCACTGAGGGAAAATCCCAAGCAGGCTTCACACTGTCAGCACAGAGCCCAACATGGGGCTCGAACTCACGAACCACAAGATCATGACCTGAACTGAAACCGAGAGCTGGACACAGAACCGACTGAGCCACCCAGGTACCCCTGGTGTCCATACTTCTAATGTAGCATTGTAGCAGCTCTTTGAGCCTGCCACAAAGAAACATAGTAAGTACTCATTTTTTTAAAGTTTATTTATTTTGAGAGAGAATAGTGGAGGGGCAGAGGGAGAGAGGGAGAATGAGAATCCAAAGCAAAAACACCTTTTTGAGTGTAGTTGACCCACAATGTTACATTCGTTTCAGGAATACAACATAGTGATTCCAAGAGCTTATACATTAAGCGATATTCACCCCAAGTGTAGCTACCTTCTGGCACTATAGGCAATAGTTATCTTTGACTCTATTCCTTACACTGTACCTTTTATTCCCGGGACTTACTCATTCCATAACTGGAAATCTGTATCTCCCACTTCCCTTCACTCAGTTTGCACTTCCCTCACCCCTTTTCTTCTGGCAACCACCAATTCATTCTCTGTATTTACAGGTTTGGTTTTGCTTTTTATTCATTTGGGCATTTGTTTGTTTTTAAGATTTCACATGATTGAAATCATATGCTATTTGTCTCTCTTAGTTTGGCTTATTTCACAAAGCATGATACCCTCTAGGTCCATCCATGTTGTCATAAATGGTGTGAACTCATCCTTTTTCACAGCTGTGAAATATTTGTGACTGATTCGCCTTGCTTCTTTGCAAGCACTTCGTAGGCACTTGGTATTCTTGTTGATATATGAATAAACACATATATAGTATGAGGAACTTTACACATTCTGTACCTTCTTCCAGGAACATTCTCATGCCTCTCACAGATTTTGACCTGCTGCTTTTTCTCAATCGTATCTTCTTTTGGGAAGCCTTCTTTGGTTTACGTAATCAGGCCACTCTCTCCTATGATATATTCTTCAGGCATCATTTTCTTCTCTAGATAATTTTCCCCATAAATAATTTCACAACTGCTTGTGTGATTCTTTCTCTAGTTCCCCCTGTATTAGAACTTAGCTCCATGATGGCAGCAGCCCGAGGCTCTCTTTGGGCTATTTTGTCCTCCAAATCCATCTCAGCATTTGGAAAATAGAAGGTACCTAATAAATGCTTTTCGAATGAGTAAGTGTTAAGTACGTAATAGGATCCAAAAAACTGTTTCAGGGAATTATATTTTAAAAAAAACCATAGAAAAGCTATCAAGCTATCAAAGCAATTAGGTTAAAACAAGAAGCTTAAATGATATAAGTATCAGAATCAGGGGTGCCTTGGTGGCTCAGTCGCTTAAGCATCCAACTTTTCTTCAGGTCATGATCTTGCAGTTCGTGAGTTCGAGCCTTGTGTTGGCCTCTGTGCTGACAGCTCAGAGCCTGGAGCCAGCTTTGGATTCTGTGTCTTCTCTCTCTGCCACTCCCCCACTCATGCTCTGTCTCTGTCTCACTCTCTCAAAAATAAATAAAACATTTTTAAAAAGTATCAGAAATACTATTTTCTTTTCTTTTTTTTTTAATTTTTAAAAATGTTTTATTTATTTTTGAGAGAGGCAGCACGAGCAGGGAAGGGTCAGAGAAAGGGAGACACAGATCTGAAGACAGGCTCCAGGCTCTGAGCTGTCAGCACAGAGCCCGATGTGGGGCTCAAACTCAGTAACCGCAAGATTGTGACCTGAGCCGAAGTCAGATGCTTAACTGACTGAGCCACCCAGGTGCCCTCAGAAACACTATTTTCAAATAATTGTCAAGGGAATGGAACTAAAATGAGTTTTTATTTTTTTATTNGTTCGAGCCTTGTGTTGGCCTCTGTGCTGACAGCTCAGAGCCTGGAGCCAGCTTTGGATTCTGTGTCTTCTCTCTCTGCCACTCCCCCACTCATGCTCTGTCTCTGTCTCACTCTCTCAAAAATAAATAAAACATTTTTAAAAAGTATCAGAAATACTATTTTCTTTTCTTTTTTTTTTAATTTTTAAAAATGTTTTATTTATTTTTGAGAGAGGCAGCACGAGCAGGGAAGGGTCAGAGAAAGGGAGACACAGATCTGAAGACAGGCTCCAGGCTCTGAGCTGTCAGCACAGAGCCCGATGTGGGGCTCAAACTCAGTAACCGCAAGATTGTGACCTGAGCCGAAGTCAGATGCTTAACTGACTGAGCCACCCAGGTGCCCTCAGAAACACTATTTTCAAATAATTGTCAAGGGAATGGAACTAAAATGAGTTTTTATTTTTTTATTTTTAAAAAATGTCTATTTTTGGGAGGGAGAGAGAGAGAGAGAGAGCAGGGGACAGCCAGAAAGAGAGGGAAACAGAGAATCCCAAGCAGGCTCGAGCTGTCAGTGCAGAGCCTGATGTGGGGCTCAAACCCTCCAACCATGAGATCATGACTTGAGCCAAAATCAAGAGTCGGAAGCTTAAATGACTGAGCCACCCAGGTGCCCCCATTTATTTATTTTTATTTATTTATTATCATTTTTAAGTAATCTGTACACCCAGCATGAGCTTGAACTCACAATCCCAAGATCAAGAGTCGCATGCTCTACCAACTGAGCCAGCCAGGTATCTAAAATGGAAAGCTTTTATAATTATTCTTTTTTTTTTTTTTAAAGTAATCTCTACATGCAATGTGGGGCTTGAACTAATGACTCAGAGATCAAGAGTTAGATGCTCTATAGACTGAGCCAGGCAGGCACTCCTAAGTTAATTTTAATAATATATTTAACCCAATACATCAAAAAAGTATCATTTCAACATATAATCAGTATAAAAATGAGATATTTTACATTTTTTTAAATATATTAAGTGTTGGGAATCCAGCATGTATTTTACATTTACAGCACGTGTTAATTTGGACTCAAATAGGGGTGCCTGGGTGGCTCAGTCTGTTAAGCATCAGGCTTCGACTTAGGTCATGATCTCATGGCTCGTGAGTTTGAGCCCCATGTTAGGCTCTGTGCTGACAGCTCAGAGCTTGGAGCCTGTTTTGGATTCTGTGTCTCCCTCTCTCTCTTTCTCAAAAATAAATAAACATAAAGAAATATAGACTTCCTGTTTAAAAAAAAAATTGGACTCAGATAGCTGTTTGTCCAGTGGCGGCTTTATTGGATAACACAGCCCTGAATCCGTTTTCTGGTCTTTTCTGCTCTACTCTGTCGCTGGGAAGCTCACCTCTAATTTTGCACCACTCAGCTCTCCTGTCCTTGGGTTTTCCAGTGGCTTTCGGGCAACAGAAGTCACCATTATAAGATGGGACTGTGGGAAGAGAGATTAGCACAGTTATTCCACCCTTAACCATCCCTGCTCCCCATCCACAACTGGGCAGCTGCAGTTCCTCTACCTAAGGCCCTAGTGGCCTCTGTTTTTAGCATCTGGCTGCCTCTGATAACCCTCCTCCCTTCCTTGCTTCATTGGGTCTAAGCGCCGCAGCCACCACCCCACCACCGAGAGTAACCTCTTCCCAAGTGGGTTTCCTTAGCCCTGCCTGCGCCTCTCTAAATAATTACCTCTTCAGTTAACTCTTTGTTGAGAGTGCCATCTGCCTCCTGCCAAGACAGGCACTGAACCAAGCAGGTAATGAACTATTGCTATGGGCCAGGCTCTTATTAGGTTTTCCTTTGGATACTTGAAGTCAATCACAATATTTAAAGTATGAATTCTTTTTTTTTTTTCAAGTTTATTTATTTATTTTGAGAGACTGAAGCACCCAGGCACCCCTACAGTATTAATTCTTATACATATATATTAATGCCTGGCTGTAAGTAATATTTTTTCTTGAAAAAAACAGTACTTAGTGAATAGGTAACGGGTGAATTTGAGAATCAGAAGAAAACTCAGGGCCATGGTTCTCAATTTGAGGTACTGAGAAAGTCGGTGTCAGAGTAATTTTTGTGTTTGGAAGTTTTTCTTTTTTTAGTGTTTTTAAAATTTTTAAATTTCTTTTGAGAGAGAGAGACAGAGACAGAGACAGAGCATGAGCAGGGGAGGGGCAGAGAGAGAGGGCACAGAATCCAAAGCAGGCTCCAGGCTCTAAACTGTCAGCCCAGAACTTGACGTTGGGATGAACTCACAAACCATGAGATCATGACCTGAGCTGAAACCAAGAGTCGAATGCTTAACTGACTGAGCCACCCAGGCGCCCCGGAATTTTTCTGTTTGCAAATGACAGGGGGGAAAAACCCAACTCAAGTTGCTTAGGCAAATTGGGTGAAATGTTACTGAATGTATGTTATTAGGGAATTACAAAAGTAGAACTGGGTTCAGGGCTTATTAGACAAGAGTTTCAGGGCTCTTTATTTCCCATCTCTCAGCTCTCTCCCTCCCTGTAGGTTGGATCCACTAAGGCTGCCTCCTCCCTCTAGAAACAAGATGGCTGCCCTGGCTCAGGAACCCACTAGTCAGAGGAAATGAGCACACCTCTGGTCGGCCTAACGGCAGGACTAGAATTACCAGCTGACTGATCTGATTGGATTACTCATCCATTCCTGAATTAACTGGGGTGGGGAGGGGCTGCTAAGAACTGTAATGATTTCATGAACCCAGCCACACCTGAATCAAAACCATGGTCTACTGTTGGAAAGGTAGTTCCCTAAATGAAATCAAGAGATGTTTACTACAACATCCCCATTCCTTGTCCCTACCAAGAAATACTGACATGTCCCTTTGAAGCATCATGTGCTTCTAGGATCTGGACAAGAGTGGTTGGTGATTGAATTCATTTAAAGCAACATTAAAATAATCCATAATTTAAATGGATAATTTACCACTTGGCTGCAGTTACCAGAAGATGGAAAGTGTGTGTGGATGGCCAGAGGAGGTTCAAAATGTATTCTGGAATACAGTTGGAGGGAAGAGTGCTCCACTGAAAGATGAATGCTAGACTAGCATTACACACCCACAAACCAAAAAACAGGAAAAATGGTGGGAAAGAATAGGATATTCTCTGAAGAGAATAGTTTTTTTTTTGAATAGAGATTGTCAGGTGATTTACACTTGTACTTTCTTCTAAGTAATTCAATAATAAAATATGTTTATGTGCTGTGTGTCAGATTTGTTCCTAGGCCCCAGGAATGCAGGAGTGACCACCGCAGACAAAAGCTGAAGTTTCTGGGAGAGGAGACAGCAGGTAACAACCCTGCAGGGCTGGTATCATTAAACCATTTTACAGAAGGAACTAATCCTGAGACAAAGTAAAGGATTCTCAGGACATGTTAGCAGTAAGCGGTCGTGGGACTTTGATAGTCCAGATTCAGGACTGTCTCACTGCAAAGCCTTTGCTTTGGCAGAAGAAAATAAAATTTAAAACAGGACAAACGCTTACCCAGAGGAGGGGATCGAATGGAGGCAACACAAGTGAGCCAGGAGAGAAAAAAACATTTCCAGAAGGAAAGAAAAGTAAGAAGAGAAACAGAAAGGGTTTCCTAGAATCTCCCTTCACCTGGGAAACACCCCAGGTAAGGCCAGCACAGGCCCTGGCTCCAGACCCGTTCCTCCTCTTTCCCTGCAGTATGAAATTCCTATTTTACGGTGAGAAAACGAAGGCTCAAGAGCGATGAAATCTTTGTATTCCCCGCCCAGGGATAAACCCTTTAGAGCCGCGAGATAAGGCTTCGAAAGAAAATATCTGGGAGTGATAAGTAAATACTGGCACATCTTTTTCAGTTTTGTGACGGTAAATACAAGCTATCAGTTTTCTTTTTCTTGAAAGCNGGGGAGGGGGAGGGGGAGGGGAGTAGGTTTTGCGGCACCAAACTAACTTCGTAGCTTGACTCACAGTTCCAGACAGATGTTAGCGATCCTTCGAGCACGATTGCGCTATTTCTCTCCCAGTAGTGAATTATTCTTGTGGCTGTTTTCCTAGGGGGAAGTGATAGACAGAGGGAGGTGTGAGGGGTCCAGGAACCCCAGCCCCACCCCCAAGTCAATACGCAGGCCGGCTTTTCCAGGAGAAAGGCCATAGGTACCCTTCCTGACATTTGTTTGGGGGTCCAGAACTAAAACGAATTCTTCTTCTGGAACTTCTTTTTACTGTTATTGGCTAAAGGTGAGCGTCCAGATGGCCTGGCCAGTTTCATTTGCGTTTGAGTTTGTATGAAACCTTTGAACAGTCCGGGAGGAGGACGCCACCCTTCTCTGCCAAATCCTGNGGGCCGACTTTCCAGGATCCGGCTTTTCGAGTGTGGGGCGTGGGCGGGCACAATTTGGTGGGAGTTGGGTCACACACACCGAGCTAGTGACCTTGGGAGCAACTCTGAAGCCTGTCTGCAAACGCGATGCTTTTAGTTCCAGTCTAACCGTTGTCGACGATTAAGTAATGAATTCATTTAATATCTAAATCTTACTTATTTGGTGCAAATGGCTCTACCAGTGTTTGGGAGTAACGGCAGTGGTGTTACGAAACCCCAGCCTATCTGGAGACCAGGGAGAGGGGATTGAGGGTAACTTGGAGGTCGGCCACCAGGAACTCCCGAGGAAGCCCAGGCCTGAGGCGACCGGAGCGCGGCAGCTAAGTCTCCCCGGACTAGGCGGCACCGCCAGAGCGCGCTCCCAGCAACCGCGATTCTCGTTGCGCCGCTGGCCGCTACGTCACAGCCTCCTCCGCCTCTCATTGGGCGAGCCCTTCCAATCACGTGACTTCAGTATGGCCTATAAATAAGGGCGAGGAGAAGGCGGTGGTCCGCCATTTCGTGGACGCCAGGTCAGCGAGAGCATCTGTGGGAGTCGGGGAGGAGGGGAGCGGGAAGCGGGAAGACCCATCCGAGGGTGTGTGGATTTGGGCGTCCGCATTCTAACCCCAGATTTCGGTAAGAGACCAGCGGCTAACGGAGTGTAGTGGGAAACGGCACTTAACAGGATCGCGGTGGGGCCAGGCCCAATGGCGCCAGCTTGAGACAAAGAGACGCCGCCGCCATTTTGTGACGTTCAGCATGGGGCGGTGGCGGGGGCTCCTGGCCCATCAGAGAATGGACCTCGGTCTCGAAGTGGGGTGTTTATGATCTTACTCTGTGCGAGGGGGAAGTGGGTGGTGGTGGTGAGCTGAGAAGTGGGATAACCCGAAAGTTGGGGCGAGGGGGTTGCCGGTAACCAAATTGTACTCCGCGCCGCGGCCTTTCAATTTACGGCGCCATCCCCCCCCCCTCCACGTTTTCTTCGGAAGCTCAGGAATTTTTTTCTGAAGTCAGGAGTCAGGACTGGACCTTTCAACCCATATTACGTGGTTTGTGTAGTAACCTATATTTTCATCGTATTTGAATTTGACGTTTACATTTTACCGAGTTTTTTTTTTTTTTAAAACCGATTGGTCTTCCTTGACCCGCATTATTCTTGTAGCTGTTTACTGCTTTTGATACTTTACTCCTGAAACTGCTCACAGCTAAGTTTTTAAAAAACTAATCTCCAGCAATGGTTTGGTCTCGGCACTCGTGGGGACAAGGGTGGGGTCATGCAAATAGGATGTGTCTGGACTCGTTTTTTTTTTTTGTTTTGTTTTGTTTTGTTTTTACTTGGATAGCCCAGAGCGGGAAGAACGTGGTGTTTATGAGAAGCCCTTAAGTTGAGTTACTGGATTCTCTGCTCTTTACAATGGAATCTGTCCTACAGGTTCATCAGATTCGTTGTGGGAGTGACTTGTAATTGAAGGTTTATCAAATATAAGCCCCTAAAATGCAGTAAATTTTTGCACTAAGAAATCCCCCGCCCCCGAAATTAACATGAACTTCCTTTTAAAGTGTGAGGTTAAGTGGTATTTAGTACATTCCCAGTGCTGTGCACCCCTCCTATCTGTCTAGTTAGAAAACAATTTTGTTACCCGTAAAGAGAACTATACCCATTAAGCAGCTGTTACTCATTTCCCCTGCCCGCTCACCTAGCCCCTGGTAACCACTAATCTGCCTCTGGACTTACCTGTTGGTAATTTTATATACATAGAATTGGAATGTGTGCACTTTTGTGTCTGGATTCCTAACACTCGAGGAATGAAACTGGCTAAGTTTTTGCTTATGAAGGCACATTAATACCCCTTTTCTAGTGGCTTAGCCTTAACTATTAAGTAATGTTCGATTTGGTTATGTCTGTAGGATTTGCTTCTGCACAAGTTACTCTACTTTCTAAGTATTTTTGTCTTTGATATTAGTTGTAGTAATTTGGTAAAGTTACTGACAGTCCCCAGATTGTAGTAAATGCTCCCTCAGTGCTTCCCACCCCCACCCCCCGCAATTTTTCAAGGTTTTTTTTTTTTTTCTTAATGTAGTTTGTGTTGGCATCCTGGTAGTTAGAAGTACAAGTTAAGAATGAGTGCTTCAAGGGTAATTGGTTTTTAGTATTGCAGTTTTCTAAGGATCTGTTTTACGTTGTGTAGATTATTGGGTAAATGATTAACATTTGGGGTATATATTTTTTTAATTACAGAAATGCATCGTGATTCCTGTCCATTGGACTGTAAGGTGTACGTAGGTAATCTGGGAAACAATGGTAACAAGACTGAACTGGAACGAGCCTTTGGCTATTATGGACCACTCAGAAGTGTGTGGGTTGCCAGAAACCCTCCCGGCTTTGCTTTTGTTGAATTTGAAGATCCCCGAGATGCAGCTGATGCTGTCCGAGAGCTAGATGGGAGGTAATTTAACGACTGATGCTGATGATAAATAATGTTGCTTGTGCTTTTTAATATTTAAGATTCTTAGGCTATGTGACTTAAAGGTGACTTCATGGCTATCTGAAGTTACTGTAACTAGAGACTTAACAAGCTTTTTCTGCAAAGAAAAAAGAATGTTTTATTGGAGATTGGTAGGAAATACTTTTTGTTCAAGTGGCCACTGAAGAAAATAAGTTGAATTGTCTACTCTTGGTGGATTTTTGCATCCAAAATGTGGTTGAAGCATTTAATCTAAACTTTCCACAAAGTGTCACCTGTGGTGTCACTTTTGAATTGTTTTCTGAAACAATTGTGAAATCAGCTATCTTTTCAAGTAAGAATGGCCACATACTGATTATTGTAGTTGGAAAATGGCTGCCTGGGCTTTATTGTACCATTATGTTTTACATGTTTGAAATATTTAGGAAGTGTGGAATGTGTAGCTATTTGTGTGTGTTTACAGTGTCACATTAATGGTTGATAAGTAACAGGAGAGTCCTGAGAGTGACCACATGCTGCCCTTCTCTCTCTCCTCCCTGCTTGTTGGAAAACAACTGGATTTCAGGAAACCAGGGAAATGGTTAATCTTTAAGATCCAAAAGTTAAGGGGTCTGAGGGTTGGCTGTAATGCTGTATAGAAGGTCATTTATCCAAGCAGATTGTAGAAACCACATTTTTCCAGGTCCCCACCTCTTCCCAATCACTGTCCAAATAATGATGGTTTATCTAAACGGAAGTGGAACGATGAAGAGGTGGAGGATAACTTTTTTCCGACTATTCTCAAATGCAGTTTCTTAATGTGTTAGCTATGGTGTGATGATTGAGGGGAGATGGTGATGTTAAATGGCCAGAATGCTTCTGTTTGCTGCTGTTGGCATAGAGAATTGGGGTTGTGTGGGGAGGAGAAAGACCAAGAAGTACAGAGTAGTAAGATCAAGATCTGTAAGCAATTGCTGGGACCTTGAAGTCCCCAGAATGTACACATGAACTGGTTCTTTGAGGATGAACCCTGAGGTTTTCACATTTTGTAACTTAACAAATTAACATTGAGCCCAGTGATTAGATTCTTAACAAAGCATAAGGAAGTTGGTTTTCTTTATTAGAAAAACCTTTTGCTATAAAGGAGTCTATGGACATTCAAGTGTGTACTTTGCAAAAAAGGCTAAGTAGGAGTGCTTTCTTTTTGCTTTAATATACTTGTCTTACTGTGGCTCTTTGAAATTTAGTAATGTTTTTTCCTTTAGAACACTATGTGGCTGCCGAGTCAGAGTGGAACTCTCGAATGGTGAAAAGAGAAGTAGAAATCGTGGTCCACCTCCTTCTTGGGGTCGTCGCCCTCGAGATGATTATCGGAGAAGGAGTCCTCCACCTCGTCGCAGGTACTTGAGAGCGTGTTTAGAGGTATTGGTGTAATGGAGTAGCTAATAGGAGCAGGTATTTCTCTCAAAGTTTGTTGGTGGGTTTTAAACTTTGAAGAATCAGAGGTTTTTATGAAACATTTGCTGGGTGTAGTTTGGGGTATGTGAGTTGTGCTGAGTGTTGGCTTTTGTCTTTAGGTCACTGTTCATGTCGGTAGTCAGTAACTTCTATCTTGGATCTATCTTCTAGTTCATCTTCTAGTTGCATCTTTCCAAGTCTTCCCTTATACTTCAATTTAGGCCTTTTTCCATTTCTTGACTCCATAATGACAAACATTACATTCAACTCTAGCTCTTCACAAAAATGTGTTTTCTACTATTAGCACGATTGTAGTATTTATCAAACAGGCAGCTGTTGTAATGTTAAAACTGGTAAAGTAGAAATCATTCTGAAACTAACTTAAGTCACTGACCGATAAAGGGGGCTAAAAAAAGTAATCCCAGTCATCTGTTCTTCAAAACCAAATAGGAGAGATTTCAGTTTTTTTATAATTGAAAATGGCATCATTCTTGGACCAGGCAGTATTGTCTGGATACTAACTCCACATCTCCGCAAACCTCCAAAATAGTTTCTATAGGACTGAATTTACCTCTTACAGGTGAGTGAAGTCCTTCTAGGAGATAGGAGTTCAAAATCTTGCCCCTTTTGCTATTTTGAAAAACAAAACAACACACTGTTGCCCATCATAATAAAGAGTATTTGTTAGCTAAATAGATGGTTGTACTGATGGCTTGTTTTTCATTTTTTTTTTGTGCTTTTTGGTCCATCTATTAATAAAAATGAACCCCGTTACAGAGTCACCATCATGTCTCTTCTCACCACCCTCTGAGTCTGCATTAGCCAGTCAACTAGCCCTTTCAGCGTCATGTGACCAGCGCGCCCCATTCAGCTTGGCTGGTGTCGTTTCACATGACCCAGGCATGGCCAGTCGTCAGGTTGCACCGCCCTTTGGTTCCCGAGCATGCTGTTTTCTCTCAGCCTTCTCTCCAACCTTAACCAAATCGGCAGCAGCCACCTCGACCGCCCACACATTCCTGGCCAATCAGCTCAGCTGTTTATTTACCAAATGTCTTCACAACAACTACAGCAGCAGCCTTCGGCTAACAAAAAAGCAGGAAAAATCCACAACACCCCCTTCGCCAACCAACTAAATCCAACGCAACATCTGGCAAAACCTTTTCAGCAAATTCTTCCTGGCCGTCAGTCCGGCAGCCTCACCTCACCATTTCTAGCTTGTTGAAACCCAAAACTAGTAAGTTTTTCCTGCTTATACAGTTTACTGCTGGTTAAAATAAGGAGTAAGCGGCTTAAAGTAATTCTTTTTTCTGGATCAAAGGCTGGCTGTGCATAATTGAATGGTAACGTACATATATATTGCTTGAATAAAACTTTTAAGGGTGATAGGGAACTCATAATGTAACTAGACCTTCAGGTGAAACTTATTTGCATGTGTGAGATGCCAAACTAAAAAATTTTAATAACTCCTAACAGATTTAGCTTTCTTTTCTAGCAAAATTTGTTGAATCCTATCACCTTTAAATGGTTTTACTAACAGTTTTCAAATTTTAAATTTTGGGGGTAAAGTGGGCCAAGCTAAGGTAATTTTTATAAGCCTAAACACACTCTTTAATGTGACGATCACAAATGCAGTTCTAATGTAGCACTTAATGGCATCAGTATTTACACCTAGCGCGTTTTCACCAAATTACACTATCCACCTGGTACCTAAGTCTTGTCATGGACTTATAGGTTTGCATGGGTTCCAAATACTGGTTTATGGTACTGTTTTTGGAACTACTTGTGGGACTATTATTTTGGTGTGGTGTTTGGGTAGTGAAGTTAGTTTGACATGAGGTTTTGCATTGGACAGATCTGCTGTGAAGCATTCTTTGTTAAAGTGAATCCATGGTTGGAATACCTGCTTTTCACTTGAGCTTTTGGTTCCTTAATCCTTCTGTGCCTTTTTTTCTTTTCTGGTTTTTTTTTCTGTTTTTTTTCGTTTGTTTTGTTTTGTTTTATTGGTTTTGTTTTGTTTTTGGACGATGGGTGCCAGTTCTTCCGGCACATTCACTGGGCCCAACAGTGAAATTGAAAAGTTGGGAAATGCCTCACGCCATAAATACTAATTGACAATTAGCCTAATCTTCCTATTTCTGCTTTTAGATCTCCAAGACGGAGAAGCTTCTCCCGTAGCCGGAGCAGGTAAATAACTACTTTCTTGGCCACGTTTTCAGAAAACCGTGTTTCTGCTTTTCCTAAGCTGCTTTCCAAATGATGTGGTTAATAGAAGAAGACTGGCTTTAGTATTGAATCAAGTAGCATATAGAGCCATTGTTAATAAGTTGTATGAATGAACCAGCTTTTAGTTTTTGAAGACGACTTAGGACATTTGTTGTGTATAATTCTGAATGGCCCGATTTTTTTTTTCTTCTGGTTATAGGTCCCTTTCTAGAGATAGGAGGAGAGAGAGATCACTGTCTCGGGAGAGAAATCACAAGCCGTCCCGATCCTTTTCTAGGTCTCGTAGGTAAGATCTTTGATGATTTGATCATTGATTAAAAAGTCGTACTAAAAACAGAAGGTGATCTTCTTAAGCCGTTTTGATTATTCTTGTTTTTGCCGTAAAAATTTCAAGTTGTGTCACTGAGTTACGTATGTAATTTTTGGTTTTCTTTCTTTTAGCCGATCTAGGTCAAATGAAAGGAAATAGAAGACCAGTTTGCAAGAGGAGTGGTGTACAGGAAATAACTTCATTTGACAGGAGTATGTACAGAAAATTCAAGTTTTGTTTGAGACTTCATAAGCTTGGTGCATTTTTAAGATGTTTTAGCTGTTCACATTTGTTTGTCTTTGAACAGTGACACATAAAGATGTAATTCTCTATGATTTGAATGGATCATATGAGGCATGTAATATTAAGAATTGTTACTTTACAATGTTCCCTTAAGCAAAATTGAATTTGCTTTGAAGTTTAGTCTTAAATACACTGATAATAAACCTCTTATTAACTCCTGCCCAGCTAAAGCTTGACATTTCATATTATGAAGACAAAACCGGCAAAAATTGAACGAAGAGTTTTTCCGTCGCTGAGGTAACAGTGTGTGTGCAGTTGTAATTAAACAAGCAGTCTTTAAGAGCTGCTGTGAACACAAGCCAGCAGGTAAAAATTAAGCTGCACTGTTAATTAGGTTAGAGGTTTAAAAGAAAAGTCCAACTAGTCTTCGTACTGGGCAGAGGTGGTCCAGTTGGTGTAGAATTGGAAGTTTCAAGACCGTTTTATTTTTGTTTTAGGTCATAAGTTCGTTCTTAACACAATAGCTGTATATGAACACACAGCTCTTTGTAAACCTTCTCTCTTTGGAAATTCGAAACTATTCAAAATACCAATGTCCTGGCAGTTTAAGGGTACATTGTAGAGCTGAACCTTGAGTTACTGTGCAAGATTTTTTTTCATGCTGTCATTTGTAATATGTTTGTGAGAATCCTTGGGATTAAAGTTTTGGTTACAAATTGTTGTTTAACCTGAAAGCCTGTTTTTCCTTGCAAAACTAAAATCTGTGAGCTTGGTATCAAGTCCAGGTATAACATTCCTATTGGAAGCCATACTTATATTTTCTTGTAAAGTGCTTTTTGAATTAATAAAATATTAGCATAATTGTTTAATAGTTGAACCCACTATTACCATAGTTCTTGTCCCATGGAAATCCGTTGGTTACACAAATCTTAGAAGAAAACAATTGAGGCTGTAGGGAACCTTTTTTAGGAGTAGGAGCCAGTTCAAAGACCACGATACTTCGTGACCAACATTTTAAAGTATAGCAACCTGGTACATTATAACCCAAAGTGGCCTATAAGAAAGGCTTTATCATTAGCATGAGACCTTTCCACAAAGCTTTAAAATCGCTTCCATTTTATATAATTCGAGGTGTTGCATGGAAATTCTAAATTGATCCATCATGATGTAAAATTCACTATATGGTTCAAATGTAACAGTGCAGAACTGAATATGGAGGCATGCATAACCTTCCTCTTAGAAATCCAGAGGAGTTGTAATTTTAAATTTTTGTGCGATTAGATTAAATCATAATGCAACAGTCTTTGTGGCTTAGTTTCCTTAAGTGTGCTACTTACAGATAGTTTTGGATTATGCTATACTGACTTTCTTTAATTTGAAAGAAGTCACTGCATTGAGTTCAGTCTATAAAGGTACTTTGAGGTATAAAGCCTAAACATCTTATTTCCAGTGGTCCTTATTAACCTTTCATGCAGATACATATGAAGGAAGATTGGTGTCACAAGGTAGAATTCAGATTCTGGGTAAGCCTTAGAGAAGATACTTAAAGACTGTTGATGTACTGGGAGTCTGGCTTTGGGCCTTTTGTCTTTGGCATTTTCCTACTAGCTTTTTAAAACTTCTTGATCAGAACAAGGAAAGATACTAAGAGGTCATGGAGGTAATAATGGTATGTCAGTAACATCGGACATGGGTACGGACGTTTTTGGCAAGTATACAACTTGCAAAGTCTTAAATTGGGTTTCTGTTAAAAGGAGATAGGTTATGGATATAATGTGGCTCATAACAAATACAGAACCTAAGATAAAGTTGGTCTCAGGGAGTTATCCTGACTTCTAGGCCAAATTTGCAGTCACGTTAACCAGAAGTCCCAGCAGTTTTATGGCTTGTGACAAGAAATATGGAGGATAGAAACTGTTAAAACCTTACATTGCGCATTTAACTGTGGCCATTAAAAGTTATGGCTACTGTAATTTCATCAATTGTTAAGTTTCATTAGCCAATTTTGTCCTGGGTCCTGAGTAGAGTTTTTTACTGCAAGAGGTCAGTGACAAAAATTGACCTCTGGTGTAGTGACTATAGGTGTTCACTAGAGGCCACTGCTAATCCTGGGTGATTAACTTAAGGAAACCAGGATTGCAGTTTTTTTATGCTTTTTCAGAATAATAATAGTTCTCACTTCATTGTGGGTTACTTCAGACCTTCATGTCTTAAACAGAAAGGTGAAGATGAATAGAGGAATTTGAATTTTATCAGATTGTAAATACCTCTTCTCTACTGTTTATGTACTTGGAATATTTCCTTACAAAGGTGTGATCATTTGACGGCATCTCCTCTTTTCATTAGACTCCCTGTATCTGGATGAGAAGTCCTGGTTGGTTTTTCTTAATATGGTTCATATTAGTACAGAGCTTTATCAGGAATGATGTCGATCACAGAAGTTTTTCAAAATATACACAGCCTGATTCCAGGCTCATTTACTTTTTTATAGCAATAAAGCACTGTGTAATCTGAAGAGTTTTAGGTGATAAACATCCCTGATTAAATAAAACCACTGGCTTAGTACTTTGTTTTTATTTTCAGAATCCTCAACATGATTTAGTTGACAGATCTAGTTGGTGGTAATGTCTTCCAGTTGTATATTTTTGTACTAGACTTGGTTTCTGGCTTTTTCTTTTTTTTTTTTTTTTTGAGAACAAAAGTCTTTTATAATTAAAGTAGCTGAAGAAAAACTGGGTTGGAGTATATTTTTATCAAAACAACTGATAGTGTTGAGTTCAGTTTCCACACAAATTTTCTTCATCTTATTAAAGATTCCTTGGATACTTAAAGAACTCAGTTGTACAGCACACTTGAGGTTCTCTTTGAAAATTTGTCTTTTGATAAACCTTATCACTGCTTGATTTGTTTTTATTGGGATTGCAGAAATTCATGGCTGTTTTTAGACTCCTTTAATATCCCAGTTCTTGTTGACTATTCAGAACACAACAGCCAACAAGTTTCCCAAACTAACAACATGAAATACATGTGTTATGATACTATCCTTAGTTTTTCCTCCATTCTTTGTGACCTACATAACACCTTGTGTATTACGATTGTTTTACTGAAGTCTTAGAATGGGGTCATTAGTGCCCTTGCTACACCTTAGTACAGGGATGTACTTAGTCTTCAGGAAGTGAAACTTTCTGGAAATCTTGTTACTTTGTTCCTAGTCACTTGGAAAGGTTCTTATATGGAGAATATGCCACTATTTCCAGAGCACAGTTGAGCTTTCCAGAAAAATAGTACATAGGTGACTTTTCCCTTATTTTTTAAGTAATCGCTGCCTGATATGGGGCTCAAACTCATGACTTCAAGCCAAGTCCTCTCTACCCACTGAGCCAGCCAGGTTACCCCTAACTCCTTCCTTTTAAAATCCTGTTCACTTGTAAGTGGCATCTTTATTTCAGTATGTATCTTTCAGGTTTTGTATGGGGCAAGTCTACATCCTTTCCAGGGTGGTGGTTTACCACCCAAACTGCAAATCAAAGCCAAGGGTGGGGGGAAGTGCTTAAAGCTGCTCTTTTATGTGCGTTGTCACTTGGAAAAGGAAATCAGTATAAAAAGCTACCTTTTGATAGTTAGCAGTTTTTGAATCACTCCCTCAAAACAATTTTTAAATCGTTTGAAGCTTAAGCAGCTGTGACTCCACCCATTCCAGCTGGCTCTCCGCCTCCAGGATTTCTTTATAGATTAAAAACTTAAATTTCAGCAAGAGTGCTTTACAAATAATTACAAACTGCAATGTTAATTTGTCATTTAATTGTTCCTGTGTCCTACTTTTCTCCTCTGGTAGTCCAAGACCCTGGGACTTAGTAGAATTGGGTACCAGAATGCACATAGCAGTTCAATATCTAGAAAGTAGTATTTGTCTGACCTAGTTCAAGAGTGTAAGACCTAAGCTTCACTAACTTCTTGGTGTTTCACCCGTTTTAGGTTAGAATGATTTAAAGAGTTGTTGGTGTAGGGCTTCATGTGGCCTTAAGAGAAGGGCTTTTGGACATGGAGTGAGGTGCAATTGAGGGATCTTTGTAAAGTCCCTTAGCAGCAGAAGAAAACAAGTGAGTTGGGTCAGATGGCAAGGTGTTAGGGGGACTAAAGGTAGAGCTCAGTGATAAGCAAGGGCTATAAGGAATCAGGTGAAGAAATGAGTACCTTCATCATAAAGTAGAAGTTGGGGGAGTAAGCAGTGGAGTGTGCAAATTGCAGTAGGTAGGGTTTGGAGGTAAGGAATTCTATATCCATAAATTGGAAGTCGTTTAAAGTCAGGAATTTTGACTTTCCTTCAGTTGCACTGCCAAAGAAACAGGTGTAAAATAACGTGCAACATGGTCCTGGCAGGACCCCCAGAAGTTGGGGAGTGTCTGACTCCATTAATGGCTGGCTCCTGCATTCCAGCTGTTGGGTTCTATGGGGACAAGAAATTGAGCAGCAGTCCTGGTTGGACTTCAATTGGCAATGTATGTAACCGTCCACTGGACATGAAACTGGCTCCCCAGAAGTGAGGTTTGGATCAGATGCTGACCTCTTAAGAGGGTAGTAAGGAGTGGATGAACACCGATCATTTGGAAGGGGCTAGAACCGAAGCTTTGACAGCTGCCTTAGAGTGCTGGGTGCTTCAGGGAGGATGCTTGTCAGGAAAGGAAGTGTTTTGAGTACTGATCTGCTAAACCTTATGCAAGGCCTTTTTCTCCTGTAATGTTGAACCACTTGAGAAGTGAATACCACTGTTAGGGAAGAAGTTCCTCACATGTCATTCCTCATTCTACTAAACAAGTAGTGTATTTATAACCCAGGCCGGCCTTGACTTGAAAGCCCTTGTATTCTGTTCTGCACTTTAGCTTTCTCAGCCCCTTCATAAGATGGCCATTTCATTGTCATTCAATGATTGTCAGGATTTGGGGCTTCTCTTTATTCTTGAGAGAGCACAGGAGAGGGGCAGGGAATTCCAAGCAGGCCCAGCACTGTAGCATGGAGCCTGATGTGGGGCTTAAACTCATGAACTGTGAGATGACCCGAGCCTCAAGAGTCCTGCTTAACTGAGCCACCCAGGGGCCCCTGGGGCCTCTCTTTTTAATTGTAGAACATACTCACGGTAAAAAGTGTAAATTGTACATNCGCCAATCCAGAAAGGTATATGTGATGAACAGTTACTTATTTTGAGAGGAACAGAACATGAGCAGGGGAAGAATGGAATCACAAGCAGCCTCCATGCTGTCCACACAGAGCTGGGTGCAGGGCTTGATCTCAGGAGCCAGATGGGACCTGAGCCAAAATCTAGAGTCAGGCGCTCAACCAACCAGGCCACCCAGGTGCCCCATGATCAGAAAGTTACACAGCAAGAAATACTATGTGTCCAGCTTTTTCCTTTTTACATGCCTGAAGCCCACATATCTGAGCTGTACATACTAAAATACACAGCACAGGCCATTGTGTGGGCAGGTGCCACAAACAGGTAAGATTACTTGCAAAGGACCACTGAATGTCCATGGTGTCCTCGTCTGTGGAAGACAAGCTGTTCTGTTGTGAATAGGTTGACACTGATGTTGTGTCTTAAGTTCATTATTAATCTTGTGAGTGACTTGAAGCTATGGCTAGTTGCTATGGCTACTCCAGTGTCCTAGTCTTGACATCACCCTGGTTTTAACTCGAATGTGAGAGCAACATTGGTATGTGTGGCATTTTCTAGGCAAGGACTGGTAAATTTGGGGGGCCTTTTAAATAAATTTTTGAGAGAGCGCGAGTTGGGGATGGGCAGAGAGGGAGGGAAAGAGGGAATCCCAAGCGGGCTCCACACTATCAGTGCAGAGTTTGATGTGGGACTTGAACCCATGAATCATGAAATCATGACGTGAGCCGAAGTCGAACACTTAACTGAGCCACCCAGTTGCCTTGTTAACTATCAACCTAATAGAGAAAAAGGCACAATTTATATATATATTTTTTAATGTTTATTTTTGAGAGAGCATGAGCATGGGAGGGACAGAGAGGAGGAGACAATCTGAAGCAGGCTCCAGGCTGTCAGCACGGAGCCCAACACGGGGCTTGAACCCATGCAAGATCATGACCTAAGCCGAAGTCGGACTTTAAACCTATTGAGCCACCCAGGCACCCCTCTTTTTTTGTTTTTGATTTTTTTATTTTTTAATGGACTCTAAGGGGGAACACTTCAGAATTCCATGGCTGGATAAGGCTATTGCAGATTGAACAGAGTGCCTTCTCTGGCTTCAAAACCGGGTGGCTCAAGTTAGGAGTCTGTTGTGCAACATTTCTTATTTGCTTTGGTGGGAAAAGCAGGCCCATCTCAATGATTGCTTAAGATTTTGACAGTGGAGGGGGCCTGGGTGGCTCAGTTAAGCGTCTGACTTCGGCTCAGGTCCTAATCTCACAGTTGTGGGTTCGAGCCCTGCATTGGGCTCTGTGCTGACAGCTAGCTCAGAGCCTGGAGCCTGTTTCGGATTCTGTATCTCCCTCTCTGACCCTCCCCTGCTCTCGCTCTCTATTAGAAATAAATATTTAAAAAAAGATTTTGACAGTGGACTTGATTAAAGCTATTTAAAAATTTTTGAGAGAGTGTGGCGCTGGGAGGGGAGAGGGAAAGACTCTTAATCAGCATGGAGCCTGCCATGGGGTTCGATCTCATGACTCAGATTGTGACCTGAGCCAAAATCAAGAGTTGGATGCTTAATTGAGCCATCCGGGAACCCTGATTAAAGCTACTTAATTGTCCACTAGCAGCTGCAGTCTACTGACCTGGAAGACTTCCATTCTTTAGGTGATTATGATTAATTCTCAACAGGTGGATGAAAGGAAAGGTTTAAGTACTTAACCATGTGCATCCGTCCAAGACAGTTTCCTAAACCAGGGCTAACTTGGGATTTGACGGCAGTAGGCGGGAAGAAAATGATTAAGATAACTAATCGTAAGGTGGATATGATCATCCCACTTTATTGAGATTGAAGTACAGAGACAGCTGGGCAAGTTGTCCAAGGTTGCAGTCCGGTAGTGATCAGCTGGAATGGTGTAACCCAGATTGCAGGACCAGGTGTGGGTTAACTGGAAGGGGTCTTAGAATACATAATCCAGTCCTACGGTGAGAGGTGAGAAGGTGGATTTGCCCAAGGTCACACAAGGGTACCTTGGCAGAGCTGGGACAAGGACTGACTGCTCCAATGGCTAATCCAATGCTAGTTTCAGGGAGCAGCATTAATCTTAAGGCCTTCAGGCTTTGAAGTCAGCAGCCAGCATTGGAATTCTGGCTTCCTTGCTTCTAGCTCATGACTTTGGACCAGCTAGATAATCTCTAGGGTTTCATTTTTTTATCCGTGGAACAGGAATAGAAAACAACTGCTTCCCGTTAATATCTTGGGAATGTAGTACTCCACATGTGATGACACACTGCTTAGTAAAGAGCTGTTGTGTGGTAGGCTTACACTTGTATGCAGTAAATACCCAAGGAATGGCGTTTAGTGAAATTGAGTCCTTTATGGTGCTGGGTAGGCAAGAGTGCCCCTGATTCCTTCGTACATTCCCCAGTACATACTGGCAGTGTGCCTCCACTGACCCTGGTCCTTTACCAGCTTTTCAGTCTTTTGGCCAGATTGAAAGGATTGATTTCAGGAGTCCAAGGTTAAGAGAGACCTCTGGCTAAAAGGATCTAGGCAGATTTAAAGAAGGGAGCTTCTGAAGTCACAGGAATATAGGGAGGTGGGAAAGAGGATGAAGGCTTAGAGCATTGTTGGATGGCTCTTTTAAAAATGGGTTTTTCAGGGCGCCTGGGTGGCTAAATTGGTTAAGCATCCGGCTCTTGGCTTTGGCTCAGGTCATGATTTTGCAGTTCTGTGGGTTTGAGCCCCACATCAGGCTCTGCCCTGGCAGTGCGGAGCTTGCTTGAGAGTCTCTGTCTCTCTGCCCCTCCCCTAGTCACTGTCTCTCTCACATAAACCTTAAAAAAGAGATTCATCTCCAGTATTAGATAAATAAGAAAATACGGGTTTTCAGGGGGCGCCTGGGTGACTCAGTTGGTTAAGTGTCTCTTGATTTCTGCTCAGGTCATGATCTCACGAACCTGCTTGGGATTTTCCCTCTGCCCTTCCCCCACTTGCGCACAGATGCACATTCTCTTTCTCAAAATAAATAAATACTAAGGAAAAATAAATAAATACGGGTTTTCAGATTAGTCCAGTGTAGATTCATATTCCCATCGTTTGGCTGTGTGCCTGTGGCAAGTCACTTACTTTCCTTAATTTCTTTTTTGTAAAGTTTGGGATAACAAAACAGACCTAACATGGTAAATAATATTGATGAATCTCTATGTCAGTGACTTTGCACCCTTTGCCTACATGGAATCACCTGGACAACTTCTGAAACCAACTAATGCCTGGACCCTGGGCCCAGAGGCCCTGATATAATTTGTCTGAGGTGTGAACTTGGGTGTGTGAACCCTTTTAAAAGTTCTCCGGTGATTCTAAAGAGCATTAAGGACTAAAATCTACTTAGGATCCCACAGTCATCCTATTAGTCTATTTGTCTTTTTCTTGCCCCAGGCCTCCCTTGTATATGGAACAAAGCCCATCCATGCCCTTGGCCTGGGATCCTGCCCACTTGCCGGACCCTCTCCCCATCCATTCTTGCCTCTTAATCTTGCAGGGAGAGGCAGCCGTAGTTCTGTTTCGGGAGAGAGGCTGTGGAGCTGGATTAAAACTCCAGCATTCCTTAGGCACCTGCTCTGGTGTCCCCTAGCAGCTGGATGAGATTATGACCAGAAAATGCCACTTTCCTTTGCTCAAGCCTTCTTTCAACACATTACAGTGCTGGTGTTGGGGACACTGCCCTTGAGCAAGATATGGAGAGAAAAGGTAGACAGATGGGAACTCAAATTATTGTATGCTGAGCACACGTATGGTGCTTTTTCTCAGTATCAGCTCCATATATTTGGGTTATTATTTCCCATTTACTCAAGAAGCTCAGATAGGGACAGTAAAAAAGAAAAATCGTAATGATCCTTGACTATTCGGAAGTGAAGTCCATTTTCTATGTTCATTTTTTAAAAAACGTCAAGATGAAGCCTTGACTAATAAAAAAAAAGGAAAGCACTTTATGAAAGGTATGTATATACATATTTTTTAATATGTTTATTTATTACTAGGAGATAGCGTGAGCAGGGTAAGGGTAGGGTCAGAGAGAGAGAGAGGGAGTCACAGACTCTGAAATAGGCTCCAGGGTCCCAGCTGGCAGTCAGCACAGAGCCCGACACGGGGCTCGAACCCACGAACCGCGAGATCATGACCTAAGCGGAAGTCGGACGCTTAACCGACTAAGCCGCCCAGGCGCCCCGAAAGGTATGTATTTCTTTATGAAAGTCAGGAAAGACTGCCAGGAGACATAAGAAGTCAGATGCTTGAAGCCATTCCATACTTGCAGGAAAATTAGAGTGAAGGCACATATAGACACCGGAATGAAAACTAGAGCCAGTAATTCTGACAACAGAATTACTTGTCATTACATATTTTGAATATGATAAGAGACGGGAAGATCAGCCTAACTGAAGTCAGGATAACATGACAAGAGGACACGTGGCCGAATGGGAGAAATGAGGAAGCACAGTGTTCTCACAGATGTGCTGGGCCCACCACCGTACTGTCAAACATAACTTCCCTATTATAACATGGAGCAGGGGGAGGGGAGTAATTGATGCGTATGTGTCCCGTGGGTTTATGAGGTTTTCAGTGAATACGTGGAATGTGCTCAAACCAGTTCCTGGTACCGAAATACTGTCAGTATTAAATAGCACATATCCCTTGATAGAAGGGGAATCACTGGATTAGGAAAAATTGAGTAGTCTGAATGCACAGGGCAATTATTTCTAGACAATATCTTCACTCCATTCACTCATTCTCTCTTCATTGGCTTTATCCAGGCACTGGCATTGGCCCAGATCCAGACATGGGCAATCTTGTGTGTGCCAGACATCTGGTATCTCTGTCCTTCCTCTAAAGCCAGTTATGCTCCATGATCAGTGTGAGTCATAAAAACACCACATCAATTCCCCAGCCGCCCACCAGGAGGCAGTACTACCCCATTGAGAATTCTGAGCCAAATTCTTTGCCTGAGGTCACACATTGATTGTGACTTCATGGACTCGAGTTTTCCACTGTGACAATAACGAGAGAGACAGTAATAAAGACAATAGAATAATTCGTATCCCTTGCACTTGCGTGTCGGTATTTTGGTTGTTTAAATATACCTTCCACCAGTTCACTTAAAATCTCACCACTTGAGGGAGGTTCTGCTATCTTGCAGATGAAGAAACAAGCTTAGATCCAAGACCCGTGTTAAGTTTTTTGTGTAGAAGAGGTGGTACTTGAGCGGAGTGCTGAAGAAGGGGATTTGGACACAAAGCTGACCATATAAAGAAAAAAAGCCTCATGCGTCAAAGTAAAGGCAGGAGGCTTCAAGGTCTCTGTGGACTCACAAGTTTAAGACCCTATGAATTTGTTCAGGGGTTTAGAATTGGAGATGAGTGGAAAGTCAGAGCCAGGGGAGAATTTAGAGGCTATTGGGGATGGTGATTTTCAAAGTTGAAAATTAGCCCAGTGTATTTTTGGTAATGAAATCCTTTGTAAGAAATACAAAATAAAACGATTTAGATGATACTGCTATAAAAAATGTGAGTTCTGCTGGATAATACTGGCTTATAAAGATAGGAAAAGTGATGTTTTGATGAATGCAGTCTTAGACTGACCTCAGAACCCATTTTTCCCCCGTATTTTGGTCGTAGAAAGAAGTAAATGCAAATGATTACATTTTTAGCACAGGTTACAATTCCAGAAGTGACAGGAAAGGTCTCCCCCCAAACAACCTAAAAGCACAGATTAACTTCACATTAATATGCATATGGTTGAATAAGTTTTATCTTAAAAAAAAAAAAAAATTTAAGGGGCGCCTGGGTGGCTCAGTTGGTTAAGCTTCTGACCCTGGTTTGCTATGAAGGGATGGAAAGGAAGCAGCTGGCTGCGAGGAGGGATGCGGAGTTTACAGAACTGTATTCTGATTCGCTTTTTCAGGGAAGCAATAAGGGAGCGTGTCTGAGGCTGAAGGGGAAGTCCGTAGAGAAAGAGATCTGATACAGGAAGAGAACGAAGCAACGTTCTGGGGTGGGGCAAGAGCCAGGACAGGAGAGGATGGGGTCCAGGCCCGGTGGGGCTGGCCCTGGACTTCAAGGGCAGGATGGAAGTGGGTCCAAGAGGAAGGAGTTTGCGGGCTGTCTTGCAAGTCCAGCGTGGGGCTGTGCTTATATTCGAGAGTGGAGAAGGCACAGAATCCCGCTACGGGGGGTGGCTCAGAGGCTCAGCAGGCACACCGGAAGGCCTAGCGTGGAGAGCAGTGTGCAGGGGCCCGACCGAGCTTGAAGACCAGGAGTCTGTGGAGGGGCTAATCTGCCCGGTGCCATGATTTTTCGTGGGCGTGCCCAGCACCCAGGGAGAGGGTGCGGAAGAAGGCAAACCGGCCGCAGAGGTGGGTCCTATGGGGTGTCAAGGGCAGAAGGAAGAAGAATGAAAGACTGGGAGGTGCAGGCAAGGGGATAGTTGAAGGAACTTGGGTGCAGCCTTTCCAGGAACGTGGAGAGGCTGGGAGGGAGTCATGACTCTGCTCATGATCTCACAGCTTGGGAGTTCGAGCCCCATGTCAGGCTCTGTGCTGACAGCTCAGAGCCTGGAGCCTCCTTCAGATTTTGTGTCCTCTTTCTCAATGCCCCGCCCATGCTCATGTTCTGACTCTCTCTGTCTCTCAATAATAAACCGTTAAAAATTTAAAAAAACTTTTAAGAAACTCTCATTCGACCTATGTGTATATATATGAGACACAAATGTCTGTAAGACTCGTGCAGCACAGATGAGAATCCCTTCTGCTGCCCACACCTTGACTCCGCAGACGGAGAGCCTGAAGTGAAGGGGTGTGGAGGAGAGAGTCGCTCAGATTCATAGAGCCCAGCGGAGAGCCATCTCCCGGCACCCGGCCTCCTGACTCCCGGCCCAGAGCTCCTCTGAGTGACCAGTCGTGACATCTGGTATGGCAGCATGCCACCTCCTGGCTGTCCAACCCCTCACCCGAGAGGGCCCTGGCTGCTTGCCCGTGTCGCTGGCAGATAAAGCCTCAGACAGAGAGCAAACAGGCTGCGGCTCCAGAAGTCGNGCGCTGCCGGCCTCAAGGCAGTCCCCGGATCCTCTGCGCTACTGTACCACTTCCCTTACTGTGGCCAGGTTGGGACCCTGGAGCGACAGGCAGACACCTGTGAGTGTAAGAGTGGTACCGGCTCTTTGATTAAGGAGGCTTTTCCAGGGCGCCCAGGGCCTCACCTGCCCCATTCCTCGGGGCGGCTCACACGTTGCCCCATCAGCCTCGTTGCCCCATCAGCCTCGGGTTCAGTATCAGGGTGGGGCAGCGTCGTGGGGTGGGGCGCTGTGTTGCCAGGGTGCAGACATGCTGGCGGCAGGTGGTGACTCGAGCTTGGGAGAACAGGTGGGCTGCCTACCCCTTTCCCCCACGCCCCCAGCCCCCCGCCCTGGGATTTCAAAACCACCATTTATCAGTATTTGCCTTTTGAAAGAAGCAGTCTGCTGACAAATGGTAGGACATTTCAAGGTGTAACTGGCTCTTTTTTTCCCCTTCCTTTTTTCAGAAGAGCATTTATATTAGATCATTGTTAGGAGATGGTTCCTATCACAGTATAATCAGAGATTTTGTTTAGAGAACGCATTGTGTTCCTACTGGAGAGAAGGAGCATACCAGGTGCAAACAATGCTTTGATACAGAAACAAATTTTTTTTTTTTAGTTTTTAAGTTTATTTATTTGAGGGAGAGAGAACATGAGTGGGAGAGAGGCAGAGAGAGAGAGAATCCCAAGCAGCCAGCGTGGAGCCCGATGCGGGGCTTGAACGCACAACCACGAGATCACAACCTGAGCTGAAACAAAGGATGGGACGCCTGAGGCACCCAGGCGTCCTTGAACTTACTTTTAAAATATTTGTTTCTGGAGCACATCTCTATTTCTCCCTCTCTCTTCTGTCTTCCTCCTCTCTCTCTCTCTCTCAAAAATAAATAATTACATTAAAAAAAAAAAGTTAAGTGCAGACACAGAAGCCCTTGGCTGGACACAAGACTTACTTAATCATAAATTAACCTGCCCCTAACCAGGGCGGGGAGCAGGTTCCCGGAGCGTTGGTCAGACGGGGAAGGCTTTTCTCAGAGGCTCTGTGGTCGTGTTTCAGGAAAGGAAGAAGGTTCTGCTTTTCCCAGAGTTGGAGGTCTGACCTTGATAATAGTCCTGGGCACTTGAATACCCGCTCCTGGCGCATCACCGGGGCCTCACGATGGCAAAGCCGTTGACTACTCTGGGAACTCAGTCTGCTGTGGAGAAGGAGGGGGCACCCAGCTTCCGTTCCAGGCTTGTTGAGACAGAAACCTGGGGTATCAGTGTGTAAAGCATCAACAAGGGTGCCTGGTGCAGAGGAGGCCCCAAAAGTTGCCCAGCTCAGCATTTTCCCTCACGTCAGCTCTATCCCATCCCCTTTAATTACTCACATTTAATTTAAAGGTAATCCATGATCGTGGTAGAAAAATTAGAGAACACAGAGCAAAAAGAGAATAAAGTGATCCAATAGCTTCTGGTTTTTATAAGTAGTTTTTAGGTGGTTTTTGAGTTTTGGGTTTTTTTTAACTTGTTTTCTTGGGACACCTGGGTGGCTGTCGGTTAAGTGTCCAGTTCAGGTCATGATCTCACAGTTCAGTTCATGAGTCCAAGCCCTGCATCTGGCTCTCTGCTGACAGCGCAGAGCCTGCTTCGGATCCCCTGTCTCCCTCTCTGCCCCTCCTCTGTTCTCTGGCTCTCTCAAAAATAGATAAAAACATTAAAAAACAATAAATCCTGTCTTCTTTATGTGTGTGGAGTAGGACATTTCTTCATTTGTGCTTAGAGGGTGGTAGAGAGGTGATATCATGGCCCCACTTTACAAATGAGGAAACGGAATTCCAGAAAGAGGAAGTACCTTCCCCAAGGTCACAAAGAGAGTAGGAAGGTTAAGCCCAGTTTTAAAACTCCCAGCTTCCGAGTCCAAGTCCAGCACTGTGTCAGGACCAGGAGGGGCCTCAGAGGTGGGTCTCAGACAAGCTCCAATTTGTGGCCTGCCCAGTCCTAGAGTCCCAGGAGTGGGCGGGTCATGAAAAACAACCCAATTAGGTGGGGTTTTTAGGCCCCTCTGTTTTCTTCCCCATGTTTTGTGCTGTCCTTAGGCCTGGCTGTCCTTCTGAGCTTTCCCTCACTTTAAAGGGTGCTCTATACCCTGTGTTTGCTTTTCTCTGGCCTTTTCTTCTAGCTGGCTGGCTGGGGGTTCCCAGCAAATACATCCATTGTTTTCTACAAGAAAGAAGCGTGCACTGTTTTCATGGGTGTGGCAGCAAATGTGCATTGTTTCCACGGTTAAAATTGTGCACTGAGGTGAATTGTTCACTTCAATCCACTGAAGGTCAAGTGGATTTTGGGCAAATTGTTTCCGGAAATCTACCATGATAAGTCTGAAGAATGCCAAAAAGATAAAGACATCAGCCGTGAACCCTAATTGTGTGACGATCGTAAGTGATCCCGAGTGATGTAGGCCCTGCCCTGTGCTGGTCCGAGCGGTGTGCAAACTTGCTTCCTGTGCCAACGTGGTGGGCGGGTGTGCCAGCCCTGGGGGTCAGGTGAAAGATGACAAGAGGCCTTCGCGTGCTCGGTTTGCACATCTGTAGGAGGCGGCAGTTGAGGTAGAGGTGGCTCACGTGGTGGCCTGCGCCCCTTCCGTGCCTTACCCAGAGCGGAAGGACCACGGTGCTCTTCCATCGGCACTCTGACTCGCCTCCCCTCTTGCTTCAGGTGGAGGTGGGCCTTGAGAGCCAAGTTCACCACGCTGGGACCCGAAGGCCCACAAAGGTCCTTTCCGGCACTGACCTCCTAGGATTTGGCAACTCCCCCAAAAGAATGAGGTGGTTTCTTTGTAAAGGTGGCAGGTCCAGACCATCCTCTTCCCGGAGGGAAAAGAAAAATGTTAAATGCATACAGTGGGGGACAGTTCATCTGAGGCCACATCAGGGATTTTTGTTCTACAGGGATCAGGCATCTGTTAGCACTCGGTCAAGATTGGAAGAGTCTCTTAAAACTTAGTGGTCACACAACTGTGTTCAGAGTTACTGCCCATTGTACAGACGTGGAAACTGAAGTAAACTCAGCCCAGAGGAAATGGTGCTGCCGGGACTAGAACCCGAGGCCTGCCTCCTCAGACCCCTGCTCTTCCAGCACATCCCAGCTGAATGTATATGCTACTAACGGGTCTGACCTTGGGATTCAGGGCAGCTCAGGGGCTGCTTGGTGAGCATGAACACCCATGAAACCCCCGGAGGAAGCAGTTTCTTCTTCAGAAGGGGTCATGTATGGGGGAAGGATGCTGATGAAGACTGAAAAGACCATCAGGACCAACAACTGTCTCCACAATGGCCCCTGGGTCACCACACATCAGATCAGCAGCAAGAAGCGTTTTGCGAAACATCGTCAGGTTGCACACCAGGATTGAGGTCCTGTGTCTGTCTCGGGGGAGGGGGAAGGAGGGCCAGGCATTCAGAGTCCGGAGACCTGGATTTGGCTCCTGGCAATACTACTCTGCAAGCCTGGGCAAATTGCTTTGCTCCTTGAACCTTGGTCTTGTATCTGTAAAATGGAATTAATTACACTACTTCATAGGGTTATTATAGGGTTTAAATAAAAACAGCAGGGGCGACTGGGTGGCTGAGTTGGTTAAGCGTCCAACTTCGGCTCAGGTCATGATCTCACGGTTCATGAGTTCGAGACCTGCATCGGGCTCTGTGCTGACAACTCAGAGCCTGGAGCCTGCTTCAGATTCTGTGTCTCCCTCTCTCTCTGACCCTCCCCTGCTCACGCTCTCTCTCTCTCAGAAATAAATAAAACATAAAAATAAATGAATGAATCAATCAATCAATCAAATATATAAATAAAAACAGCAATCACCTTACTGAATGCTTAGTAGGTGCCAGGCATTATCATCTGTATTAATTCATTTAATCTTCTCAGAAACCTTCAGACAGTAGGTGCTATCACTATCTCCATTTTTATTTAAAAAATTTTTAAGATTATTTATGTTGAAAGAGCGAGAGCATGAGTGGGGGAAGGGGAGAGAGAGGAGAGAGAGAATCTCAAGCAGGCTCCACACTGTCAGTGCAGGGCCCAACATGGCACTCGAACTCATGAACTGTGAGATCATGACCTGAGCTGAAGTCAGACGCTCAACTGACAGAGCCATCTAGGCACTCCTATTTTTAAAACATTTAAAAAAGTTATTATTCTTTTTTATTTTATTCATTTCTGAGAGAGAGAGAGAGACAGCATGAATGGAGGAGGGGCAGAGAGAGAGGGAGATACAGAATCTGAAGCAGGCTCCAGGCTCTGAGCTGGCTGTCAGCACAGAGCCCGGCACAGGGCTGGAACCCACGAACTGCGAGATCATGACCTGAGCGAAAGTCGGACGCTTAACCAAGCCACACAGGCTCCCCTAAAGAAATTATTTTTAATGCTTATTTATTTTTGAGAGAGAGAGACAGCATGAATGGAGGAGGGGCAGAGAGAGAGGGAGATACAGAATCTGAAGCAGGCTCCAGGCTCTGGGCTAACAGACATGAGGCTCGAACTCATGAACTGTGAGATCATGACCTGAGCTGAAGTCAGACGCTCAACCAACTGAGCCACCCAGGCGCTCCTAAACATTTTTTTTAAAGATTTTAAGTAATCTCTACACTCAATATGGGGTTTGAACTCACAACCCCGAAATCAAGAGTCCCACACTCCGCTGACTGGGCCAGCCAGGCACCCCACCATCTCCATTTTAAGAATGAGAAGTAATTTGTCCAATGTCACATTAGGAAGCAGGGAAGCTGGACAGCCTGGCTTCGGAGTAGATGCTCAGTAAGAATCTTAGACAAATAAATTCTAGGGCTGCTGATTCCTAGCCAACAGCTTTCAAACACTGTTTAAGGTAGAAGAAGGCTTAGAGGGGCCTTGGGTTAACCTCCCATTTACTGGATGAGGACACCAGGGGTCAGAGGGCGAAAAGCCTGTCGGAGTTCTTGGTAAGGCTGGCAAAGCTGAGGCGAGGACCCAGGCCTGGGGACAGCCATGCCTCATCAGGGGCCCACAGCTCACATCCTGAGGGTCTGTTCTAGGAAGCACAACTCAGTGAAAAAGTGCAGTCATTTGCATTATCATTACTGCAGAGAATCTCAGTGAACTTTTAAGGTACTACTGCTCTCTCACGCGGTGTATCCCTTGATCCCGTCCCCAGACATATTAAATGACATGCCTCTAAAATGGGTAATAGAAGGATCAGCACTACGCGATGCTCAATGCTTCAGCAATACATGCCTACAAAACCCTGCGCTCCACAATGCGTACAAATAAAAAGATATACTAGAATGGCTCCCTCTGGGGCAGGGGACGGGAGGGACCCATGGGGTGAAGGGGAATACATAAAACCAGAAGGGACTAGCCAGGACTAGTGATGACCGCGAGCCATCACCTAAGGAATAGAGTTAACTCATCCCACTGCAGCAAAGGGCCAAAAATAAAACCAAGTAAAACTTAAGAGACTGGATGAAATCATTTTGCCTGAGACACATTGGCTCTGGGCTCAAGGAGGAAAGGTGGGGACGCATCCTGGATTGCATCACAAAGGCAGAGGCCTGGAAGAGTGTCCTTGGGTGGAACAAGCAAGGTCAAGGGGTCAGTACATCACTCCTACCTCTGAGCTCAAGCTCCAGGTGAGATGCCACAGGCAGAACCCTAGGGAAGGAGGGAAGAGCGGCTCCTGGGTTAGTGTCAGAGGTCACACAGTCACCTGCTGTCACAGGTGGTTTAGCCAAATCCACTACTGGGATGATTCTAAGGATGTCAAGAAGACATGGATATAAGCCAATAGTCCCATGATTGTATGATGATTGCAGGCTTGGTTGCCATAAGGGTCCCACTACACGCTAGTCTAAGGGGTGCACCCCCTCCGTCTCCTGTGCCAACAGAGTGTGCCTGTGCGGATCAGGGGGAGGAAGAGGGCATCTTCATTGCTTAGCTTGCCCATCCGTAGACCGGGGACAGTTGGATGTAGACCTCCCTTAAGCCCACTTGGCTACTGGAAGCTCTCTGGGCAGTGGTTATCCCCCCAGGCAGGGAAACTGCAGTTCTGGGCTCAGGTCACAAGGTGGCAGCATGGGGAAGAGAGCTGCTTCCCAGCTCCCAGCTGAGGACGCCCAGGCTTGCCTGTGGGCAGGACAAGGGTCGACCGTGGTCCTTCGCCAGTGGCTCATTATTAGACATGAAATGAGGCAGAAGCCTGCAAACCCAGAAGCTGGGGAAGGGCAGCAAGGAGAGGCAGGCGTGATTCTCTAGAAGGTAAATCTCTAAGCCTGTCAGTCGTCAACCATTAACCACCACAGAGGCGTGTGTGTGTGTGTGTGTGTGTGTGTGAGAGAGAGAGAGAGAGAGTGTATGAGTACCTATGCATCTATATGTGAACATGTGTGGGTATGTATGTGTGTTATTGTGTGTGTGAGGGTGACTGGTGTCTGTATACATGAGTGTGGGGATGGGGGAACGGGGAGGTGGCAGCACCAGTGTCGCCAGCCAGGCTGGGAGGAAACTATAAACCTTTATCAGCAAGCCCTTCACCTGGGTTAAGGAGGGCAGAGTGCAAAGTTCACATAGATAGTAGCAACTGGGAGGAGCGAAGCATGGCCGTGACAATGGAGAGGCGGAGGCGGCCTCCAGTGCGACAGAGAGGGAGGACAACACGAAGTTCCACTTCACCCCAGGCTTAAGAATGGATTCTGGGGTGCCTGGGTGGCTCAGCTGGTTAAGCGTCTTGATCTCAGCTCAGTCACGATCTCATGGTTCATGGGTTCAAGCCCCCATGTTGGGCTCTGTGCTGACAGCTTAGGATCTTCTCTCTCTCTCTCTCTCTCACTCTCTGCCCCTCCTGTGCACACGTTCTCTCTCATAAATAAATAAATAACTTTTAAAAAATGAATGGACTCTGGGCACAGCAGAGCCAGCTTCTAACCAGCTCAGCTATTTTCAAGTGGTGCAGGTTCTCCCTGGACTTCATTTTCTCCACCTGTAAGATGGCAGAAATAATTGGACCTGCCTTCCTGGCCGTGTGTGAGGGTTAAGAGAGTCAGGTATGCAATGCACTTAGAAAGCCTGGTGTGTGGTGCATGTGCGTCTGTTGGTTGTGGAGAAAACATGATATCACGCTATTCAAGAAGGACCTTGGATAGCTTGGACCATGCCTGCCACTTGTAAGGTCAGTTTCCTATCCTCTGCCCTTCTCCAGCCTTCCAGACAGGACCTTTTCCCTTTTTTATCAGACAGGACCTTTCTTATTTTTTTATACATTTTTTAAATGTTTTATTTATTTTTTAGAGAGAGACAGAGCATGAGTGGGGGAGGGCAGAGAGACGGGGAGACACAGAATCCGAAGCAGGCTCCAGGCTCCCAGCTGTCAGCACAGAGTGGAACGGGGTGGGCTGGGGTGGGGGGGCCTCAAACCCACAAACCGTGAGATCATGACCTGAGACGAAGTCAGACGCTTAACCGACTGAGCCACACAGGCGTCCCAGAGACAGGGCCTTTCTAATGGTGGGATGGGCCTTGTTGGAAAGTGGGAAGTGCCTGTCTCTGGGGAAGGGGAGTTTTCAGGGGACCAGGCTGCCTGGAGCAGACTGTTGGGCCAACACCTTTCAGATCCAGCTCTGGCTCAGACACTGCCCCCTCCAGGCAGCTTCACGTACCGACTCACTGCACACTCCTGTTGAAGTTTTGCCCTTGTTTTCTCGTTTCTCTTTATTAAGGACTGGGTGGGGGAGCATCTGGTGTCATTGGGATCACTTTGAAACTACCGCCTCGCCTTGGGAGCTGGCTTGAGTCAACTGGTCACCATGGAATTTCTTTTTTTAGTGCGTAAACAAGCCAAGTTACAGGCAGCTGTTGCCCCGTCCGTCCGGGGTGGAAAGGCGCCTGTTGTGTGGAGCCGCCTGGCTCATATTTCTTGGACAAAGAGATGCCATGTCTCTCAACTCACCAAACAGGAAGCCCGGAAACTGTGGTCTGGAGACCACACGGCTAGTTATGTCTAGTTACTCAGGGGGGCTTCACCTGGGGAGCCCTCTCTGCATGTCAACGCTGCAAGATAAAGGACATAAATGGTAGCTGGGCGCTTCTTCTTCAGGGCCACCGCAGGAGGCAGTGTGAGCGCTAAGTGCCAGCTCAGTGAGGAAACTCTGTTTTGGAGCCAAGACATAAAAAACCCCCAGCCACAAACCACTGAGCCTTGAGTGAGTGTTTGTTTCTCGCAGGTTCTGAGCCCAGGGAGGTCCTCTGAGGGGAGTGCAGGCAGGGAGCTGGAAATTCGAAGCAGGAGAAGGAATTATGCTGGATGGGGTAAGGCCCTTCAAGAGGTGGGAACAGCATGGGGCATCTGACTTTGGCTCAGATCATGATCTCACAGTTTGTGGGTTCGAGCCCTGCGTTGGGCTCTGTGCTGACGGCTCGGAACCTGGAGCCTTATTCAGATACTGTTCTTCCTCTCTCTCTGCCCCTTCCCCACTTGTGTTCTCTCTCTCTCTTTCTCAAAAATAAACATTAAAAATTTTAAAATAAAAAGAGGTGGGAACAGCATGCGCAAAGGCATGGAGGTAGGAATATATACATGAGGAAGAGTTTGGTTAGAACAGAATTTACAACAATCAATGAACCCAACACACGTCCATTGAGTGTCTTCTGGGTGTGAACCACTGCTCAAATCACCGGGGGATGAAGTTGGTGAAGGAGAGTGCCTCCTCTGTGGACATTCGAGCATGATAACAGATATAAATAGCAATTCTAATAAGACATGTAAATAATAAACAGAAATAAGAACAATATAAATAATGATAGCTCCCATTTATCAAGGAAGGCTTACTACATGCCCTGCACTGTTTTAAGTACTTTATATTTACTCATTTAATCCTCAAAATAAAGAACATAAAGAAGGCATGGGTCTTGTCTCTAGTTCACAGAGGAGAAAGCTTAGGCACAGAGTGGCGGAGGCAGGGTTCGAACCCAGAGTCTGGTCTCTGACCATGTCGCCTCACTACTCCAGTAGCCTCAGTAAGAAGGGGTGAGAGGTCAGGCTGGCAAGGTAATGTGGCAAAGACCAGGCAGGGGAGTGGGGATCCAGCGCTTTCAGANAGGAATCCTTAGATAGGGCTTCCCTTGCCTGAAATGAATGAGCTTGGCAGATCAGAGAGCCGCCGGACAGTGTAGTGTGGACTATTTTTATTAGTATTAATTGTAACTCACGAGGGGCGAGAAGGCCTTTNGGTGCCCCTGCTCTTGTCTGGCGGCCTGCCCACCACAGCCATGCCCACCGCAGACTCCCAGAAGCACAGGCCAGCTCCCCGTCTCAGTCTCTCCCAGGTTCCATCCACGTTTCCTGAGCGGATGCGAAATCGCACTGCGGCTTCAGTAAGAGCAGCCAATTTCATGTTCTGGCTGCCACCGCCCAGCCGCTGCCAGGGCCGCCTCTTCCCGGCGCCCCTCCGCGCACCTGCCAGCGCCCCTCCGGGCCACCGGGCTTTGCCAAGCCTTCTGCTGGCTGCCTTCTGCCCCAGAGAAAGGCCCCGGCCCCTGAAATCCCAGAAGGGTTTGGACCCTCAGCCACTGTTTAGCCTATCGATCAGGGTGCCCGGCCTCAACCAGGGTCCCTGGCTTCTCGGTGCCCCCCTTAGCCCTCCCCTCTCGCTCCCACCCTATCTCTGTTCCCACCTCAAAACACAAGGCCACCCACCAACTCACACATATACCCCGTCTGATGGGGGGGGAGCGTGGGAGGGCGATGGGCCAGGGCTCAGGCACTCCCCCCTAGAGCTGGCAAGAACGCTGCCACCGAATTTTAGGATTGCCCTTTAAGAATGTCCTCAGCCTGGCAGAGCCCTTGAGGGCTGGGAATTCCCGCCCGGGAATTTTTCCAATATTCTGCCAGCTGTTTCTGTTCTTTCCGTGGTTTTATTATTTTTCTTTCTGTTCCAACTCCTCCTTTCGCTTTCAGTATGGCAGTCAGGCCAAATGGCGGTGGAGGGTGGGGGCCTGGCACAGCACGCCTGAGCCTGCGCTGCTGCGGCCACGGCCACGGCCAGCTGTGCCAAGGGAGGGGACGGACGCAGGAGGAAACAGGAGGGGAACAGGGAAGTGAGAGCAGCAGCGGGGCAGGCCGCCTCGTTCTGGTGACTTGCGTGTCATTCGGCTCTGGGCACGAGTCCTTGTGTTCTTCGGGCCCCCATGAGAAATGCACATTTGCTCATTGGGAGGGTGACACATTAACCCAGTAACACCAATCCACTTGTCAGCCGTGCTAGCTGCTGCCTGACAGAGGAAAGGCCTTGGGGAGGGGCAACGCAGAAGCTGTGAAGAAGAGTGGGGGGGAAGGGTTAGGGGCCTGGGGTACGTGCCAGGGGACCTCTGAGCAGCAAGGAGGTGCCAGATAGCCGAGGCGGGGGGTTGGGCAAAAGGGGAGAACTCTGACCCAGGAGGAGTTTTTTTTCACTGCATTAGGCTTCAGGAGGGTGGGTAGGGCGAATAGGGTCTCTTGGTGCGATCGTTTCCCTGGCACCTACCTAGGCCATTGGGTGCACCTACCTGGGCCATTGGGTCTCCATGGGTCAGTTGGACAACTTCCTCCACTGGCCTCCAGCTTCAGATAAGGATTTAGATCCAGCTGCATGTAACAGGAAAGCAAAATACGTGGCTTAAATCAGGGAAAGCTTTATTTTGTGCTCTCATAAATGACCTGTGGAGGCAGAGTCCTGAGCATTTCAAAGCATTTTTTTTAATGTTTATTTATTTATTTTAGAGAGAGAAGGTACAAGCAGGGGATGGGGTGGAGAGAGAGGGAGGCACAGAATCTGAAGCAGGCTCCAGGCTCTGAGCCTGACATGGGGCTCGAACTCAGAAACTGAAATCATGACTTGAGATGAAGTTGGATGTTTAACTGATTGAGCCACCCAGGTGCCCCATTTGAAGTATTTTTTTAAGTGTTTATTTCTTTACTTTTGAGAGAGAGAGAGAGGGAGGGAAGGAGGGGCAGATAAAGAGGGAGACTCCCCCCTAGAGTCTCCCTCCACAGAATCTAGAGCAGACTCCACGCTGTCAGCACAGAGCCCAATGCAAGGCTCAAACTCACAAACTGTGAGATCATGACCTGAGCAGAAACCAAGAGTTGGACGAATAACCAGCTGAGACACCCAGGTGCCCCCCTGAGCATTTTAAAAGCAAGAATTAAAGGAATAGATACCCAGGTACCCTTCATCTTCCTAACTCTACCTCCAAGCATTTTCCCAAGCAGACGGCTCATTCTGTGTGGAGCTTGATAAATGTGTAAATGCACCCTGTGTGGGCTTCCTTCCCGCCTTGTCTCATGTCTCCATGAGCCCGTGAGCCTCCTGGGCTCCCCTTCCAAACCCCTGTTTTGGGGTCCGCACCTGTGGGGACCCCAACCAAGATACTAACATTTCGAGCACATACTACCTGTGAGCCGTTCTCTCATTTCTTCCTCAACCCTGGGTGATGGGATCCAATTATTTAGCCCCTTTTTAGGGACGAAGCTGGAACTTGGCCAGGGTCATCCACCATTGGAACCAAGACTCAAACCAGGCTGACCATTTTGTGATATTTCTTTGGGATGAGTTCCTCAGCCAGGAGCCCAGGTCGGAGAGTGCACATCTTCAGGCTTTTGACCTTTTGGCCAAACTGCCCCTGAGTCAAAGTCAGATCCAAGTGCCATTCCTCACCAGCAACATGGGGACCACTCACCTCTCATGTCCTACTGCGAGCGCTCCTAGCTTTTCCCAACCCAGCCCCTTGGGAGACCATTCCTCCCAAATTTGTCTTTTAACACAATGTTTATTTATTTTTCAGAGAGAGGCAGAGAATCTCAAGCAGGCTCTGCACTGTCCGTGCAGAGCCCAAACTGGGGCTCGAACTCACCAACCATGAGATCATGATCTAAGCCGAAATGAAGAGTCAGATGCTTAACCAACTGAGATACCCAGGCAGCCCCCACCCTCTTTTTTTTTTTTTATTCAGAAAGCATTAATGTGAACAAGCCTTTTAAAAAGCCTTATGCCAACAGACATGCAGTACGTGCCTGTGAGTTGAACTGAAAAGGGATGAAGCCAAGTAAACGGGTTCCTGACCCAAGCAGAATAGGTTTCCTGGCTGCCCCTCAGCTTTCCTGGGCCGAGTGGAAAGAGGGGGAAGGATCAAAGAGGAAGGGCACCTGCATGGCCACCGTGTGGCGAGGGCCTGGGGAGGGAATCTTTGATTGCACAGCTTTGGGCTTTTCTGCCACATTCCTTTTCTTAACAGAAATACTGTGAGGTGGGGGTGGCTGTGCCCCAGCCCCCCCCATCTCTTCGCCTTAGATGTTTGGAGAGCCAACCAGCCACTCCCCAATCCAGGAGTGCCAAACGCCTGAGGGTGGCAGGCAAGCATGCAGGCAGCTGGAGGAAGGCACTAGAGTCCCTCTTTCACCAGCATGTGAATGTGTTTCAGATGTCCTCACTGAGCTCCAGTTTGAGGCTGTGCCTGCCTGATCCCTTTCTAATAAAACTCTCTTACTGGGCTTGATAGTATTCCAAACGTGTCCACATTAGGGAACTCCTTTGATCCTTCCACTGCCTTGAAAGTGGGCTGTGCCAGGGTATCATTAGCCCCATTTTACAGATGGGGAAGCTGTGGCTCTGATTAAAATGATGGTTCAGGGGCGCCTGGGTGGCTCAGTCAGTTAAGCATCCAGCCTCAGCTCGGGTCATGATCTTGCAGTTCGTGGGTTCAAGCCCCACACCGGGCTCTGTGCTGACAGCTCAGAGCCTGGAGCCTGCTTCGGATTCTGTGTCTCCCTCTCTCTCTGCCCCTTCTCCATTCATGCTCTGTCTCTCTCCATCTCTCAGAAATGAATAAACATTAGAAAGAAAAAAAAAAAAAGAGCTCAGCTCCGTGCTGACAGCTAGCTTAGAACCTGGAGCCTGCTTCAGATTCTGTGTCTCCCTCTCTCTCTGACCCTCTCCTGCTCACATTGTCTCTCTCTCTCTCTCAGAAATAAATAAAACATTAAAAAAAAATAAAAAAGAGCTCAGCAGTGAATCCCTGTTTAAAAATAAATAAATGAATAAAACGATGGTTCAAGATAACATGCTATCGCTCAAGGTTTCTATAGCCTCACCTCCCAAACGTCATAACTGGAGCGATTGCAATGTTCATTCAACATTATTACGTGCAGGCAACTGTGTGCAGCTCTTCATCTTGTGTTATGAAAGTTGGGTCTTTCAGGCCTCACAAAACCTT
The DNA here is from genome assembly GCF_008692635.1 of Crocuta crocuta. NCBI lineage: Eukaryota > Metazoa > Chordata > Mammalia > Carnivora > Hyaenidae > Crocuta > Crocuta crocuta. The sequence goes on along the minus strand of NW_027528611.1, from coordinate 2,117,561 downwards.
CTCAGGGTGGATAGTTAACTACATCTGGTGGAGGTGGGATTTGAACCTGGGCTGTCTGACTCCAGAGCCAGGGCTTCTCAAAATGTGGTCCCCAGACCAGGATCTTGTAAGAAATGCACATTCTCAGGTTCTGCTCCTAAAACCTGGGGGCAGGGGGAGGCCTGGCGGGCTATGGTTCAACATGCCCCCCAGGTAATTCTGATGCACTCCAACATTTGAGAATCGCTGTGCTAATACATTCTTTGAACGCCATGGATTTGGATTTTGACTGCACAGTAGAATCACTCAGGAGCTTTGGCTCAATGCTGGGCCAGACCAGTGTCTGGGGTGGGCCCCCAGCATCAGTGTTTTTAGAAGCTCCCTTGGTGCACTTCTCTGCCTTTGACCTGCACCAGGAAGGTAAGCCCTGGAAGGCTCCACATTTTACTAGAAGGTTCGAGAGTAGAAGAATAGGGCAGCCTGTATCAGACAATCCTGGAGGGAATGAGGGAAGACTTGGAGTCCAGGAAGGAGAGACTCGGGGGGCCCAGCCCCTCCTTCTTGAGATGACTCCATGCCCCTGCTGGGGCCCAGAGCTCTGCAACTGTTTGTCTTGGCATTTGCCCAAGCAGGCGGTTCTGTGTGGAGTTGCAGCTCTTTTGTTTGTGTGGTTTAACTGTTGGCCCAGTTTTTCCAGAGCTGATTAGATATCCCTGAGAGCAGTATATCCCTGCCTGGTCCACAGGATTCCTGCAAAGGGGTCGAAGCCGCTGTTTTCCCCTTAGGGCTGAAGCAAGGAGCAAGGGAGGGGGGTGGGGGAAGGGATGGGACAGTCCCCAGGTTCTAACTGTATGACTCTGAGCTTCAAGTTCAAGGATACATGAATTCATCAGTCAGGGTCCATTCAGGAGAAAGAAACCACACCAGTCATTTTCACAGAGAGAACCTAATAAGAATTGTTCATTAGGTACTGAAGAATTGCAAAGACAAAGAGAATGCCAGAGAGTCCCGGGGTCCCAAGTGCAAGGGGCAGTAGGGTTTTCCTAGGGCCGGAGGAACAAAGAGAAAAGTTTGCAATGGTTCAGATCTAGAAGGGGCGCCTGGGTGGCTCAGTCGGTCAAGTGTCCGACTTTGGCCCAGGTCATGACCTCACAGTTTGTGGGTTTGGGCCCCATGTTGGGTACTGTGCTGACAGCTTGGAGCCTAGAGCCTGCTTCAGATTCTGTCTCCCTCTCTCTCTTTCAAAAACAAAATAAACGTTAAAAAAAAAAATCAAATCTAGAAGCTCGGAGGAAGGTTGCATAAGCCAAAACCCAGATGTCTGGGGAGGGGAGGCCAGCTGGTGGTACTGGTGTCCCTGAAACCACCAGGCACTAGGGAAAAAGCAAACTGGAATTACCCCTCTTGGAATGAACTGGTGCCATCAGGCAGAAAAAGCCTTGCTCCTGTCAGGGGCTGTGGAGGGAGCTGGATGTCCATGTTGTCTGTCTTCTTTCTACCTCACCTCAGTTTCCCTCACTACTTTCTCAGCTTACTTCCCTCCAGGACCAATCCCAAACATTGCTGATTCAATCAAGAAACCTTTACTGAGGGCGCCTGGTGGCTCAGTTGGTTAAGTGTTCGACTTCAGCTCAGGTCATGATCTCATGGTTCGTGGGTTCCAGCTGGCGTTCGGCTCTGTGCTGACAGCTAGCTCAGAGCGTGAAGACTGTCTTCAGATTCTCCCTCTTTCTGACCCTCCCCTGCTCACGCTTGCTTGCTCTCAAAAATAATAAATAAAACATTTCAAAAATTAAAAAAAAAAAAGAAACCTTTATTGAGGGTGCCTGGGTGGTTCAGTCAGTTAAGTGTCTGCCTTGGTTCAGGTCATGATTTCATGGTTTGTGAGTTTGAGCCCCGCATCAGGCTCTCTGCTGTCAATGCGAAGCCTGCTTCAGATCATCTGTCCCCCTCTCTCTGTATCTCCCCTGCTCTCTTTCAAAAGTAAATAAACATGAAAAAAAAAAAAGAAATCTTCACTGAACACCTATTATGCCCCCGACTCTGAGGACTAGGTGCCTGAGATACAAAAATAGCAATAGCACCCATGTTTATTGGAGCACTTACCTGCCTGACCTTGCTAGAAGCATCTCATGTACGTTAGCTCACTTACTATTACCCCCATTTTACAGATGGGAAGCTGAGGCACAAAGCCATTTTAGTAACTCCCCTAGGGTTATTATTTAGCTAGTGAGTAGCAGAGCCCCTGTGAACCCAATCTGTGTGACTCCACTACCCACATTCCTCACCAAGTCACCTCATTGCCTAGAGAGCCAGCCAGGTAGAGAATGCCACACAGAGAGGGCCTCACAGACATGGCAGCTCGTGTCATGCATTCATTTAAGAAATCTGTAGACCCGGGTATGAAGATGTGCAAAAACAGACATTCTACCTCTTTCTGGGAAGCCTCTAGTGGACACAGAAACATGAATCAGATTTTCACACCCAAAAATGTTAGCTCCAATAAACAGGTTCCCTTGGCCATGAAAACTGTAATCATAGACATTCATTATTTGTTACAAATGTGGAAATGAGAAGGCTGCTTCCTGGAGGCTGTGATGGCTGGGCTGAGGCATGAAAGATAAGCGGAAGTTAATCAGATGTAGAACAGACAGAAGAAAGAGGGTTCCAGGCAGAAGGAACAGCATATGCAAAGGCTCTGAGGTATGGGAGGGGGCTGCATAGGAGTGTGAGAACTCTAAATCCTACCCCTGAACTCTGGCTGACTGACCTTGGCAGCCCTCCCAGGCATGTAGCCCACCACCCCAGTTTGGAGCCCTGTGGCCAACCCTTCCTGGATCAGGCAGGAGGCAGGCCATGACCTAGCAGTGTGGTCATCAGCTGAGCTTCAAGTAACAGGCTGGCCTCGGGGGCCTCTGGAGGAAGGTCTGAAAGAGCTCCAAAGCTGGAAGCTGATCAAGGAAGCAACAGGGACAGTCCTGTCGGATAGGGAGTGTGCTAAGTCCTCAAGGAATTTTCGAAGAGTGAGTGAATGGGGGCACCATATAAATGACCTTTGTGAAAAAAAGCTTCGGGCAGCGGGAGGCTCAAATAGGCAATGATTGCCCCCTCCCAGAGACACCAGAGCTTCTACTGGGAGTCAGAGCACTCCACTTATACCAGTTACCTCCCACTCCTTGACTGGGTGGGGAGGCAATGATTAAGCCCATTTTACAGGGCAGCAAAAGGCAAAGGCAAGGCTACAGAGGAGAGATGGAGCTTGGGGTTCCATCTCAGCTGACCCTTTTGGGAGGCAGCTGGGTTCTTGGGCAAATGAGACTTGGAAAAGCCTTGCAGAGGTTTTATGCAGGGTCCAGAGTCTCTGAGATGAGGGGGCAAGACCTCAGCCTCCTGATGGGTCAGAAAAGGGGACAGACAGACTGGAGGAGTGGGAGCCACCACTTCCTGTCTCCAGCGCCCTCTCTCTGCCCTGTTTACAGAAAACAAAGTGCCTTTGGCTGACTCTGGACTGGTTCCCCTGAAGCAATTAGAGCAACCACTGTCACGCTCCACCACCCCCCCACTCCTCCCCGCAGCCCGGCTGGGGGCCCCTTGCTGGCGGCTGGTGGGATCCATGTGCCTGGGGCCCTGACCCTCTTCCCCACCCCAGACAGCGCTGAAAGGTGCCCAATGCTGTCCAAGTTTCCACGGGCCCAACCTAATAGAGACTAATTGAGGGCTGTGTCATCCCCATGGCGGGGAGCATCTGATGAGAAGGCACATCACTGGATGGGCCCCTCTGGCTCCCAGTGGGAATACAGGCCCCCCCCCCACCTCCCTGACTCCCCTTGAAGGCCTGAGGTCAGTCTTTCAGCAGAACCACCCGACCAGAGGCACCGAACAAAGGCGTCTTGAATTCTCTGAGCCTCCCTTCAGGGCAAGGGTGAGGGCCTGGGCACAAGTCCCTGTGGTGCCCTGTGGGGCTGGGGGGCCCTGCAGGATGCCTCCATGCATCTGCCAGGTCAGGGGAACCTCCTGATGGGAAGGTACGGGCCAGCACCTGGAGTCCTGGACGGGGACTCAGTGGTGACAGAGGGCGGCCCCACTGGTTTGTGGGGTGTGGCCATCTTTCCTAGCGGCCTGCTGTATCACTGGGGTGGCAGGACAGATTTCTTTCTCCCTCCTTGGCTTTGTGCCCACCTGCCTCACTCCAGGCAGGGTGTGCTGGAGCCGGTTCACACAGACTTACAGAGTCAATCGTTAAAGATTCAGGAATTTTGCGAGCTGATTGTTAAGCACAGCCATCAATGAAAATTAAATTAATAGGGGCGCCTGGTGGCTCAGTTGGTTGAGCGTCGAACTTCGGCTCAGGTCATGATCTCATGGTTCATGGGTTCGAGCCCTACGTTGGGCTCCGTGCTGACAGCGTGGAGCCTGCTTTGGATTCTCTGTCTCCCTCTCTCTGCCCCTCCCCTGCTTGTTCTCTCTCTCTCTCTCTTTCTCTCTCTCTCTCTCTCTCAAAAGGAAATGAATATTGGGATGCCTGGGTGGCTTAGTAGGTTAAGTGTCTGACTGACTGTTGATTTCAGCTCAGGTCATGATCTTGCAGTCACAGGATCGACCCCCACGTCAGGCTCCATGGTGATCGTGGAGCCTGCTTGGGATTCGGTCTCTCTCCCTCTCTGCTCCTATTCTTTCTCAAAATAAATAAGTAAACATTAAAAAACTTTATTAAAAAATAAACATTTTAAAAATTAAAAAAATTAAATTGGGGCACCTGGGTGGCTCAGTCAGTTAAGTGTTGGACTTTGGGTCAGGTCGTGATCTCACAGTTTGTGGGTTTGAGCCCCGCATCGGGCTCTGTGCTGATAGCTCAAAGCCTGGACCCTGCTTCGGATTCTGTGTCTCCCTCTCTGCCCTTCCCCTGCTCACACTCTGTTTCTCTCTCTCAAAAATTAAAAAAAAAAAATTAAAAAAAATAAAACTAACTAAATAAATTAAATTAAATTATGTACACTAGTGTTTCTCATCCTTTTGCTCATTACTGCCTACTAAATAGTCTTGTCAGACATTTCCCCCTAATTTCCTACCACCCTCCCCCTGAAAATTTAATGTCACAAGACATGCTATATGTCTGTTTATACACCAAATGTCCTATCTGTACTTTATACATAAAAAAGAAAAAGACTGTTTTTGCCTCCAACAAGAACCAATGTTCAGTACTGTTGAAAATGGAGGATATAAACTCACAATTAAATACATTAAAAACAAAAGTAATGTATACTCAAATCACATCACTTTCTAGTTATTTTACTATAATTTTTTAAAAGTTACTTGTTTATTTTGAGGGAGACAGGGGCAAAGGGAGAGGGAGAGAGAGAGAGAATCCCAAGCAGGCTCCATGTAGAGCCGGACATGGGGCTCGAACTCAACAAACCCTGAGATCATGACCTGAGCTGAAACCAAGAGTCAAACGCTCAATGGACTGAGTCACTCAGGCACCCTTAATTTTTTTTATTATTGGTTCGTCCAGCCCTGGAGAGCTGATTGTTCAACATTTACCAGCACACTGTTGGTCAGGTCTTTTAGCAAAATAACAAACACTTTGAGTGGTGATTGATTTTAGTCACAGAAAGGTCAGCTCGTCTAGCCAAAGCCTCACTTGAAGAAGCATGGGAGGACCTGGAGAATTCCAGTGGGTGCGGGGACATGAGGGAGAGAAGCCAGGAGACAGAAAAGACGCTCTGGTGCAGACTCCATAGTCAGCCACAGAGTGTCTCTGTGTGAAAAGTTTAAAATGGGGAAAAAGTGTGTGTGTGTGTGTGTGTGTGTGTGTGTGTGTGTGTAGCCCACACCCTCATGCTCTAGGAACGTCGGTGACTAGCAATTGCTTGCTTTCACCTCAGGTGCTGTGCACACTTTTAGCCACCGTTAGAGGCTGATCC
>NW_027528611.1:2074584-2111653 GCF_008692635.1 Crocuta crocuta | reverse complement strand
CCCGTCCCATTTCCTCCCAGTGTCCATGTCTAGAGTTTTCTGTAAGTACCTGAATCCCAGTTCCACAGGGAGCGCCGAGAAACCCGCAGCGAGGCCTGGTCTGAGGAGAGGCAGGACACAGGACGCTTGCGCTCAGACCACGCTGTGCAAGCTCCCCTCGCATCCTCTCAGGCTCCCCACCATGACATGGGAGAATAGCCTGAGTTCTCAGGAGGGCCTTCCCGCTCTCCGTGCCCTTGCCTGGGAAGCCGGCTCCTCTCCCTCCATCTGGACAAACCTGCCAGGTCCATCCTGTCCAGGCACGGCCTCCTGCCTCTCCTCAGGCCTCGCTCCCCTCCCCTCTGCCTGCAGGAGAGGCACCCCCTCGAAAGCTCAGCCCGGCTCCCTCTGCATCTCCCACAAAAGGCCACACGAGACAGGGCGGGCTGTGAACTCAAACGTTCCGCCATCACTTGTCAGCTGGCAGACCGCTGTCCCAACACCAGCTCCCCCATCTTTAAAACGGGAACGAGGCCCGCGAGGCCCGGGCTGGGGTGACACTGCGTGAGCTGATGTGCCCAAACACTGAGTTCCTCCTTGTTAAGGCCGGAATTGTGCCCACCCCATCCCCCATTCGTGTGTCGAAGAGCCTTAAACCCCAGTTCCTTAAATGTGGCTGTATTTGGAGAGAGGGCTCTCACACAGGTAACCCCCAATGGGGCTGTTGGGAGGGGGGCCCTAATCCAATCTAACTGGTGTCCTCATAAAAAGAGATTAGGACACACAGAGAGACTCTGGGGGCGCGAATGCTCGGACGGACAACCATGTTAGGAGGCAGCAACAGGGCAGCTGTCTGCAAGCCAAGGAGAGGCTTCCAGAGAAATCAAGCCTTCTGGCAACCTCGATCGTGGCCTTCCAGCCTCCAGAACTATGAGAAAGTAAACGTGTTTAAATCATAGTCTGTGGTATTTTGTTATGGCAACTGTAGAACACTTTAATGCAGCCTTTAAGAGGTACTGATTTGTTCTGCCATTAATTTGTGTCAGCCTTGTGTTATGTGTGAGGTGAGGAGTCTTGTTTCTCTGCTTCTAAACAACTGGAGGCGAGATCCAGGCAGATGTATCTATCTTTCCTGTGTCTTCAGGGTCTTCAATACCACACACAAAGTATACATACTTGGACCTCTGTCCTCACTGCCCGCCTTGCCCACCTGCAGGCAAGGGAGGGGTGGACCAGTTGCCAACCACCAAGATACTGTTGGAACTTCAGGTCATGGACAAAGCAGGAAAGAAGATCCAATGGATAAACGACAGTCTTTTCAACAAATGTTGGGAAAACTGGACAGCAACATGCAGAAAAATGAACCTGGATGCCTTTCTTATACTATACACAAAAATACATTCAAAATGGATGAGAGACCTAAATGTGAGACAGGAAATCATCAAAATCCTAGAGGGGAACACAGGGAGTAACCTCTATGACCTTGGCTGAAGTGACTTCTTCCTAGACACATCACCGCAGGCAAGGGAAACAAAAGTGAAAATGAACTATGGGGACCTCATCAAGATAAGAAGCTTCTGCACAGCGAAGGAAACAGAAAAACTAAAAGGCAGCCTATGGAATGGGAGAAGATATTTGTAAATGACATATCTGATAAAGGGTTACTATCCAAAATCTATAAAGAGCTTATCAAACTTAATACCCAAAAAGCAAATAATCCAGTTACGAAATGGGCAGAAGACATGAACAGACATTTTTTCAAAGAAGACATTCTGATGGCAGACAGACACATGAAAAAGATGCTCAACATCACTCATCATCAGGGAAACACAAATCAAAACCATGATGAAGATATCATCTCACACACCAGTCAGAGTGGCTAAAATTAACAACACAAGAAACAACAGGTGTTGAAGAGGGTGCATAGAAAGATGAACCCTCTTGTACTGTTGGTGGGAATGCAAACTGGTGCAGCCACTCTGGAGAATGGTATGAAGTTTCCTCAAAAAGTTAAAAATAGGGGCTCCTGGGTGGCTCAGTCAGTTAAACGTCCGACTTCAGCTCAGCTCATGATCTCAAGGTTCATGAGTTCAAGCCTCACATTGGGCTCTCTGCTGACAGCTCAGAGTCTGAACCCTGCTTGAGACTCTGTGTCTCCCTCTCTCTCTCTGCCCCTCCCCTGCTCACACTCTCTCTCTCTCTCAAAAATAAACATTAAGACAATGTTTTAAAAGTTAAAAATAGAACTATCCTATAACCCAGCAATTGCACTACTATTTACCCAAAGGGTACAAAAATACTGATTCAAAAGGACACATGCACCCTGATGTTTATAGCAGAGCTATCAACAATAGCCAAGTTATGGAAAGAGCCCAAATTTCCACCAACTGATGAATGGATAAAGAGGATGTGGTATGTACACACAATGGAATATTACTCAGCCATCAAAAAGAAAGAAATCTTGCCATTTGCAATGATGTGGATGGTACTAGAGTGCATTATGCTAAGCGAAATAAGTCAGTCAGAGAAGGACAAATACCATATGATTTCACTCATATGTGGAATTTAAGAAACAAAACAGATGAACAAGTTGGGGGGGTGGGAAGAGAGAGGGAAACAAACCATAAGAGACTCTTAATAGAAAACAAACTGAGGGTTGAAGAGGGAGGTGAGTGGGAGATGGGCAAGCTGGGTGATGGGTACTAAGTTGTGTATACAACATCGCTTGTTGTGATGAGCACCAGGTGTTGTATGTAAGTGATGAATCACTGAATTCTACTCCTTAAACCAATATTGCAATATTGTATGTTAACTAGAATTTAAAGAAAATTTTGAAAAAAAAAAAAAAGAAAGCTTCACAACTCAAATGTCAGGTCATGGAATCAATGCAGTGAGTCATGTGAGCACTTTTCAAACATAATGACACTGGGGCGCCTGGGTGGCTCAGTTGGTTGAGTGTCCGACTTCACTCAGTTTATGGTCTCATGTTCATGAGTTCGGGCCCCGCATCAGGCTCTGAGCTGTCAGCACAGAGCCTGTAACCTGCTTCAGATTCTGTGTCTCCCTCTCTTTGCTCCTCCCCTGCTCATGCTCTTTGTCTCTCTCAAAAATAAATGAACATTAAAAAAATGTAAAAACCCATAATGATGCTGAATAGCAGAGATTAGAGAATCCCAGAGTGCATCTAAGGGAAGCACTATTTCTTGCAACTTGAATTTGGTTTTACATATTTGTAAGTAAACAAATGAAGTCGCCACAAATTATTCTAAGAGCTACGAATTATTTTTGTGTGTCTGGTTATTGCATTGTGGTGTTAAATGCATTTCTGACCATGACTTACAATCCACAGGTCTGAAAAAAAACACTGACCTACCAGTGTTTTTCAATTTTTCTCTGAATAAGTTGATGGTTAAAAAGCAGTGAACCCCCCAGGGGAGGCTTGGGGTAGGTGGTGTAGGGAGGGGCGGGCCCTCAGGGGAAGAGCTGAATGGGCAGGGTCACTTTGTCCAGGCCATAGCCATGGAGCCCTGACTTTGGGTTCTTTCCTCTCTTGTGTTCTGGGCCTCAGTTTCCCTATGTCCCAAACCCACTCTCAGGTGTGCTATGAAGATTACCAGGAACCAAAGAACTTGAAGGCACACACTCAATGCGGTAAAGGGCGGCTTTGTTATTTTATCATTTCATTCAGGTCTGTCTACTCTAGCAGGCGAATTGTTTCTCTACCATCTAAGGAAAAAGGAATGCACGGACCCCTCACCCCTGGGGATCCCTGGCTGGGGGGTAGCCCAGGGGCATGGAAGGGGGAGTATCCAGAAAGGTATTTCAGAGTCTAAATCCCTAGGGGAGACTCTTAAGGATTTTATGCAGATAACGTCAAACTCTGGCAAACTCAAGCAGTTTCCAAAGGTGAGTCAGTGTCCCCAGAGGCCTTGAGAAGGGGTAGCCTCCCACCCTTTGTCCAGGAAACAGAGGGGTCTGGGCCTTCTGCCACCCTTTCCCCCTCTGGCTGGCTTCCCAGAACATCGGCTGCAAGTCTTGAGTCACTGCTAGAGGCCAGTCTGGGCTCCCAGGAGCACAGGGCTGGGACAGCTCCCCGCCTAGGCGTCCCTGGAACCCGGTGGCCTGGCGACCCCTCCCTCAGCCGGGCCGCTTCTCAGCACACCTGTCTTCTCTGGGCCAACGCCTCTGAAACCCACGTTGGCAAACCTGCTTCCAAGCAGAAACCTTGGACATGAGTGGCATATCTGGAATTCTTGGAGGATTTATAACCCGGCAACTGGGACAAGTGTGGGTAGCTGACCCCAACTCTACCCCAGCTCTGACCCTGCCTGCAGCTCTGGCATTGGTCTCCCCTCTCTGGCCCCATATCTAGGTCACCATCCTGGCCTCCATCCCCTCGGTCAGAGCAGACAGTTCTGGATACAGAGCCGGGAGCCAGGTTTCTAGCCCTTGCTCTGCTACTACCTCTCTCCGTGACCTCAGGCAGGCCACCTCACGTCTCCAGACCTCAGTTTCCTCACCTGTAAAATCAGCAGACTGATAGGACGTGGGTTTGTGCTTGATATTCTGTAAGAGTCAGATCTTTAACTGTGCTTTCTAAAATTCCAGGAAATGGACTAGAGGAGTTGACATCACGCTGGTTTCCTCCCTAAAGAGAGGACCGGGCACCTGCGTTCCTGGGGATGGAGCCGGAGCCTGTGAACGGTCAGACCAGCCTCCAGGGTTCGGGAGGTTCGGGATCTTCAGTGGGACAGGGGCCAGGCATCCCGTCAGCAGCCCGCACCAGCAGGGTGTGGGCTCTGGACTGCACAGGGCGTACTTAAGCCTGGGGTGGGGCAGACAGAACGCTTATTCCCCGCACAGCTGCATTCTGCGCCAGAGTGGGGAAGTGGGGAGCTTCCCTCTGGCAGGCCTCACTCACTGTTCTCCCTTCTCTTCCTGTGTCTCAGCGCAGAGACCCCCTGCCTTATTTTGGGAATGCCCACTGTCCAGGGCTGATCAGAGGGACCCCCCGACTATACCCATTCAGATCTGCCCCCAGATCACTGCCATCACCCATCAGCTTGCCCCCTCCCCCAACACCCTGCTGCCACACCTGCCCAGCTGTCCTTTGTGAGTCAGGAGACCGATAGACATTCATCCCTCTGGCTTGGAATTTCACGTGGTGAAATGAGTCCTCAAAAAGGTAGCCCTCGGATGTCCTTCCTCCTCTGTGAAACCTGACCTGGCCACGGTCCCAATTCTGGTCCCCCCCCCCCCACTTCTTCCACACCAGACATTCAGTTATTTCATCAGTGTATCCTGAGGGCTGGCTTACCTGCCCTGTGCTCTGCTGGGTGCCAGGCTAAAGAGAGAAAACACAGACCCAGCTCCCCCTTTATGGGAGCTCAGGGCCCGCTGGGCAGGGGCAGGGGTTCTTCTTACGTGTACCTTCCTCCTGGCCCCCACCTTCCAGCCCCACTCCCTCCCAGACCAGCTCCCCGGGACAGCGCCCCGTCTTTTGCATCTTTGTAGCTCAGCACCCAGCAAATGCCCGTCACCTAATGGGCTCCCAATATGTTGGAGACTACATTTGAGCGCCCATGAAGGGAAATGGGCTTGCGCCTGAGGTTGGTCCTAACTCTGGTATTTAGGGGTAACAGACGATAGGGAGAGTAACTAAGGACAGACACGGGGTTAAATCGAATGTGGCCGCTGCCTGCAGGGTGTGGTTTGGCCACAGCCGTCAACATTATAAATGCAGTTCCACTTCTCTGAGTTTATTGGACAGATGGATGCTCACACATGAGAAAGGATATGTGTATAGTGACACGGATAGTGACAGTCACTGTAGTACCGTTTGCAACTGATTGGCAGCGACTTAAATGTTCATCTATGGGGCCTGTTTATTTTTTTTTACTTAAAAAATTTTTTTAATGTTTATTATCTTCAAGAGAAAGACAGAGCGCAAACGGGGAAAGGACAGAGAGAGACACACACAGAATTGGAAGCAGGCTCCAGGCTCCAAGCTGTCAGCACAGAGCCCGATGCAGGGCTCAAACCCACAATCCGTGAGACCATGACCTGAACCGAAGTCGGACGTCTAACCGACTGAGCCACCCAGGTGCCTGTGGGGCCTATTTAATACATTATGCTACACCTGTATGGAGGAGAATCCTGTGTGGTATGAAAAAAAAAAATGAAGAAGCTGTCTTTGCTTTACTTTTATTTTAAAGTAAACTCTATGCCCAACATGGGGTTTGAACTCATGACCCTGTGATCAAGAGTCACATGCTCTACGGACTGAGCCAGCCAGGCACCCCAGGAGAATCTCTCTTTGGGTATAAATAGGGAAACCTCTAAGACATATTGTTGCATTAAAACAGAAGTTGACCAAGAGTGTAGTAGTTCATGTAGTGTAAAAAAACTGGAGTGATGGGGAAGGAATGCATTTAAATATACACCTACTTGTTTCCACATGCGAGGAAGGGTCCACAGGGAGGAGTCTCAGGAAATGGGTAACAGCGAGCACCGTGGGGGGAAAAAGGAACAAGGTAGGAAGAGATCTTTCCACTGAAGAGCCTTCAAATCTTTTGAATATTGTATCATGTCAATATGTAACTTGTTAAAAATAAAAATAAAATAAAGTTAATTATAAAGGTAATAAGGCAGCATGGAAAAATGTTTATAAGATAGGTGGGGAAAGAGATTTTTAAAAAACCTGGATTTAGTAGGATTATAAACATGTAAAATAGATGCATGTTAACATTTCTATCTTGTGGAAGGGAGAGTCTGGGTAATTTTTATTTCCTTTCTTTCTTGTAATTTTCCCCCCAAACTTTCCATAATAAACACATCGTACTTTTTAAAAATGTTTATTTATTTTTGAAAGGGGGGGAAGAGAAAGAGAGAGAGAGAGAATGAGTGGAGGATGGGCAGAGAGAGAGAGAGGGAGAGAGAGAATCCCAAGCAGGCTCTGTGCTGTCAGCACACCTAGGCACCCACTTTTATTATCAGAAACAAACCTGTGACATAAAAAAATACATTAATACTAAGCAAATTGTTATTCTGTATAATCTCAATTATGGAAACAAGGTTGAAAAAGACTAGAAGGAAACATGCAAAATGTTCACGGTGGTTGTTCTGAGATATTAGGTAATTTTTTTTTAATGNTTTGAGAGAGACAGACAGAGTGCAAGCGTGGGAGGGGGGAGACACAGAATCTGAAACAGGCTCCAGGCTCTGCACTATCAGAACAGAGCCCGATGCAGGGCTCGAACCCATGAACCACGAGATCATGACCAGAGCCGAAGTTGAACACTTAACCGACTGAGCCACGCAGGCGCCCCGATAATTTTGTATTATTTTCATGACACCTGGAAGAAAGGAAGGGAGGGAATCTTAGTCCAAGGGAGTTCTTCAAAACAACAGTTTTCGTAGTAACAAAATAGCAACAGGGTAGTAAGATGATGAGTCATTTTTGTTGTTTTGTTCCGTTTTCCAAACTTTTCATTATGTGGTTTCATTGTTGTTTTAGCAGGGATGGAACCCTCACTGCTGTAGAGTGGGATCCCCGAAGTCCTGCTGATTCCGTGCTAAGGGCCTGGGGCTCCCTAACTGTTATTCCTTTCAAGTCACGGAGCCCACAGCGCTGCCTTTGGTGGTGGGGACTGCTACCGGTGACATGCTGCTAGGGAGGAAAATAGCCAAAATCAAAGCACCTTTGGGCCCTTCAAAGCTGGCCAACATTTAGGGAACCCTGCCTGCCAGGCATAGCGCTGAGAGTACAGGGTACCAGGACCCAGTCCCTGCCCTTCCTGGGCTCCAGGCTCCTAAGGCCAGGAGGTTCCAAGCAGAGATAGAACGGGGGTCCTCGAGAAGGTCTGAGCAGAGGCCTGGCAAGATCAGGCCCCGTAGGCAGTGACAGACTGTGATAGTGGACAAAATGAGGCCTAGACTTCGGCTTGTCCAAGGGCTGGGCCCTCACTCGTCCTAACCTGCCTTGCTGTAGGGAGGGAGCACGTGTCCCCTCAGAATCTCCTCGGCGGAAGGGCACTAACTAGTGATTATTAAAGCAAACTGCCCAGCCAAAATTTTGGTCATCCAAACTGGAGCGAACTGGGTTCTAAATCTGGCTTTGCCATTAACCAGCTATGAGATCTTAGACAAGTAATTTCACCTTTATGAGCCTCAGTCTCCTTATCTACAAAAGGGGGAGAATCATCATCATAATGAATAGTACCTGCCCTGACTACTTCCCAGGCTTTCTGTGAAGGATCAGCTGACATGATGTATACAAAAGTATTTTAAAAGTATAAAGGATGGGGGCGCCTGGGTGGCTCAGTCGGTTAAACGCCCGACTTTGGCTCAAGTCATGATCTCACGGTTCATGGGCTCGAGTCCCGAATCAGGGTCTCTGCTATCAGCTTAGAGACGCTTTGGATCCTTGGTCCCCCTCTCTCTTTGCCCCTCCCTAACTCGCACACATTCTCTCTCAAAAAAATAAGTAAACATTAAAAAAAAAAAGTATTAAGGATGTCCACTGATGAGTGGATACACAAAATGTGGCATATCAATACAACGGAATACTGTTCAATCTTAAAAGGAACGAAGCACTGATACATGACAACATGGATGAACCTGGAAAACATCATGGCTAGCAAAAGAGGCCAGACACTTAATTTCTTTTTATTTTTTAAATGTTTATTTATTTTTGAGAGAGAGAGACAGAGTGGGAGCAGGGGAGGGGCAGAGAGAGAGGGAGACACAGAATCTGAAGCAGGCTCCAGGCTCTGAGCTGTCAGCACGGAGCCCGATGTGGGGCTTGAGCCCACGGACCATGAGATCATGACCTGAGCTGAAGTCAGACGCTTAACCAGCTGAGCCACCCAGACACATAGTTTCATTTATGTAAAATATCCACAACAGACAAATATGCAAAGAAAGAAAGGTGAGTGGTTGCCAGTGGCTGGGGAAGGAGCAATGGAAAGTGGTTGCTTAATGGGCATGGGGTTTCCTTTTAAGGTGCTGGAAATGTTCTAGAACTAGACAGAGGTGATGGGTTGCACAACACCATGAACATACTAAATGCCACTGAACTGTACACTCGAGTGCTTAAAAGGGTAGGTTATATTTATTTTACCACAATTTTTTAAGACTTATCAACAGGATGGGGTGCCTGGGTGGCTCAGTCGGTTAAGCATCTTACTTTGGCTCAGGTCATGATCTCACAGTTTGGGAGTTCGAGCCCCGCATCGGGCTCTGTGCTGGCACCTCTAAGCCTGGAACCTGCTTCAGATTCTGTGTCTCCCTGTCTCTCTGCCCCTCCCCCACTCACAGTCTGTCTCAAAAGTAAATAAGCATTAAAAATTAAAAAAAAGACTTATCAACAGTATACATGATGATTAAAATCTGAGTTTATTTTAATTAATATTTCCATGATTAATAATCAAACGGATTTGATAGCCAGAATTTGAGAATTTTGCATCTGTACCAGGGCAGGGTGAGAAGTGCCTGGAAAGAGCAAAATGAGAGAAAAGAAATCGCCCTCAGAGTGTGCAGAGCCCCAGGGACCTGAACCATTCAGCCCACAAGCAGTATGACCTGAGGGGAAGCCCAGAATGCCAGGGCCAGGGAAGCAATGATCTGGGAATTTCAAATCCATCTGTGTGGGCTTATGCTTTAATTTGGGGATCCCCTGGGGAAGAGTTCACCCCTACCCCCCTGCCCCCCAAATTGTTCTCCAGTCAGACTGGGAGAGTCCTTTCTGGCGCCTGCCCTGAGGACGAAGGGCAGCTTCCGGGACATAAAAGGCCCAAAGCCGGCTTAGTTCCTGAGTGACCCCAGACCTGTAGTCTTTAAAGCCTGACAGACTCTCCCGTGAAGACTTCTTGATGACGATGATGTGACATTTTGATGATGTAACAAAAGCAACAATTCACTACAGGACACTCAGATGTGCAAAGAAGATAGTTTCTTTTTTTTTTTTTTAATATTTTTTAATGTTTTATTTATTTTTGAGAGAGAGAGAGAGACAGAGACAGAGCATGAGCAGAGTAGGGGCAGAGAGAGAGAGAGGGAAACACAGAATGTGAAGTAGCCTCCAGGCTCTGAGCAGTCAGCACAGAGCCTGACGTGGGGCTTAAACTCATGGGCTGTGAGATCATGACCTGAGCCAAAGTCAGCCGCCCAACCGGCTGAGCCACCCAGGCGCCCCGAAGATAGCTTCTTTGTCTCTGTTACTGATACAGTCTGTCTCATGAGCCCCACTTCACGGAGCAGAAGCCGACAAGGGAGGGGACAAGTTGCCAGTTAGGCATCTTGGTCTGTTCCCATTCAACTCCACCTAATAGGGGCTCCTGGGTGGCTCAGGTGGTTGACCGTCCAACTCTGGATCTCAGCTCAGATCCTGATCTCAGGGTTGTTGAGTTCAAGCCCCGCAACTGGGCTCCGGGCTGGGCATGAAGCCTACTTAAAAACATGAAGTAAAATAGAAATAAACTGTATCTACCAGATAAATATTCAGTCACTTCATAAATAGGGGCACTCTCCCTTCCCTGCCCCTCCCCCGCCCCCAGGCCACCTTGGGGAAGGGTCAGCGGGCACACAGGGAACCTAGTGCTTCCCCTGCCTCTTTCTCTCTCCTCCCCACAATGCACCAGGCTGTGAAGAGCAGACACAGCCTCTCTGCCAGGGGTTCCTAAGCTTCCATGATAAGAACCAGTAACTTGGGCACTGGTTTAAAGTGCTCTGTCTGTGGGAATGCAAACTGGTGTAGCCACTCTGGAAAACAGTATGGAGGTTCCTCAAAAAATTAAAATAGAACTACCCTATAGCCCAGCAACTGCACTACTAGGTGTTTATCCAAAGGATACAGGTGTGCTGTTTTGAAGGGGCACATGCACCCCAATGTTTATAGCAGCTCTATCAACAATAGCCAAAGTATGGAAAGAGCCCAAATGTCCACTGATGGATGAATGGATAGAGAAGATGTGGTGTATACACACACACACACACACACACACACACACACACTGGAATATTACTCGGCAATCAAAAAGAATGAAATCTTGTTATTTGCAACTACGTGGATAGAACTAGACGGTGGCATGCTAAGCGAAACTAGTGAGTCAGAGAAAGACAAATATCATATGACTTCACTCACATGAGGACTTTAAGAAACAAAACAGATGAACATAACGGAAGGGAAGCAAAAATAATATAAAAACAGGGAGCGGGACAAAACAGGAGAGTCTTAAATACTGAGAACAAACAGAGGGTTGCTGGAGGGGTCGTGGGAGGGGGGATGGGCTAAATGGGTAAGGTGCTTAAGGAATCTACTCCTGAAATCATTGTTGTCCCATGTGCTAACTAACTTGGAAGTAAATTAAAAAATAAATACAATTAAAAAAAAGAAATCACAAAAAAAGTTTTAAAAATGCCCATTCTGATTCTATCTTTTCCTCTCTCTGCCCCTCCCCTGATCACTCTCACTCTCTCTAAATAAATAAATAAATAAATAAATAAATAAATAAATAAAATGCCCATTCTGGGGCACCTGGGTGGTTCAGTCAGTTAGGGTCCAATTCTTGGTTTCGGCTCAGGTCATGATCTCATGGTTTCATGTACTCAGGTCCTGTGTTGGGCTCTGTTAGCAGCATGGAGCCTGCTTGGGATGCTCTGTCTCCCTTTCTCTCTGCCCCTCCCCCACTAGCGCTGGCTCTCTCTCTCTCTCTCTCTCTCTCAAAATAAATGAACTTTAGAAAAACAATTTTTTAATGTTTACTTATTTTCGAGAAAGAGAGAGAAAGAGTGCAAGCAGGGGAGGGGCAGAAAGACAGGGAGCCAGGNTCCACCCCACGACACTGGGATCATGACCTGAGCCAAAATCAAGAGTTGGACACTCAACTGACTGAGCCACCCAGGCGCCACCAACCTTTCTGTTATAGGTGTGGAGACGCAGACTTGGAGACAGAGTGACTTGTCCGAGGACACACAGCTGGTCAACAGCAGGGCTGGGAACGGACCCCAAGCCTGATCCAGTGCCCAGCCTCAGTGCTAGCATTTGATGTGCGATGTGTGACCTTCATTAAGTGCTGCTGAACGGCCTGAGGACAGCGAGTCCTCAGAGGAGTGAGATCCGCTCCATGGTTTCAGAATTTCACTGAGTTCTTAAAACGAGAGGACCCATCCAAAAGCACTGCTTCACTGTTGTTGCCCCATAAATTTCTATTCATTGATTTCTTTTTTTTAATTATTTTTTAGTTTTTTTTTTTTAAGTAAACTCTTTACCCAACATGGGGCTCGAACTTATGGCCCCCTCATCAGGAGTCGCACTCTTCACCGCTCCACCAACTGAGTCAGCTAGAAGTCCCTCTATTCATAGATTTCTTTTTCTTTAATTTTTTTAATTTTTATTTTGAGAGACAGAGAGCAAGGTTGGGCGGCTGACTTTGGCTCAGGTCGTTATCTCGCAGCCCATGAGTTTGAGCCCCACGTCAGACTCTGTGCTGAAGGGGACAGAGGATCTGAAGCTGGCTCTGTGCTGACAGCAGAAAGCCGGAAGTGGGGCTCGAACTCAAGAACTGTGAGATAATGACCTGAGCTGAAGTTAGAAACTCAATGGACTGAGCCATGTGGGTGTCCCGGTCAATGATTTCTAATGTGTGTGTTTTTTGGACACTTGCAGCCTAATTGTTTTGCAGATTTTGGGGAGTTGAAAGGGTGAGGCTGGTAGCTCCAGGGTCCATGGGGGTTTCTGGACCCGGGTAAGGCTTGTTTCACCTCTGCAGGGTGCAAAGCCCTGAGGCAGGGAACTCCTTTGAGGGGGTGAGTAATGCGTGAGAAGCCTTTTGACCTCTAGTCATAGGATCTTTGTCCCAGCACATTTCACAATCGGGAAGGGCGAACTCCAACTCCAAAGGGTAGGAAGAAAGAGAGCCCACATTTAGCAAGTAGCCACGATGAACCAGACTGTGTGTTAAATACTTAACAGAGCTATTTAATTCCCACCCTCTCCCTGCGAGGCTGGGACTGTTATCCTCATTTTACAGATGAAGAAATCAAGGCTTAGAGAGGGCGAGGTAAATTGGCCCCAAGTCTCACAGGTTTTAAATCGGCTGACCTGGAGTCTGAACAAAGTCTGCTGGACTCCAGACTCCGTACGTAGGATACCACGGAGCCTTCAAGGGCAAAATGCCACGCACAAGCTGTCCCGAGGCTTGCAGACCCCGCCGTCTGCTCCCAGCCATGGCTCCTCCTCCTCCTCCCTTGTTCCTGACCCTCCTCTGGGCTGGCACTTCTTGACCATGTGCTGCTGCCATCTGAAACTCATGCTTGTGGCCAGCCTTAGCTTTCATTTTTCTGGCCAGGAGCTCCCAGCCTTCATGAGGTGTCCCAGAGAGGGCATTCACTGTGAGCCTCACCCACACCCCTTCCGGGGGACGTGTTACCTGAAAACCTACCTTTCAGGGTCCCAGCTAACTGTTCCAAGGCAGACACCTGAGCAAGGTCAGTTGGGCTGAGATGGGCCCCACGGCTCATGCCTTGTGGGACTTGGCTCAGTAAAGGGGAGCTGTTTTAATCAGATGCCCTTTCAAGAACTGGGAATTGGGAAATCCAAGAAGGGCCACCGAATCAGTAATGGCACTTGAATTACAAAGGTTATGATGTAGACAAGAAGTGGGAAGAGGTAGGATGAGCCACTTCTGAACTGACGAGTCAACAAACCAGAAAGCACGGAATGGGGAAGAGTGGGGGTGTGTGCAGAGGGGCAGAAAGACCACACCTACCTGTGCATGGCAGCCACAGCTCCTGTGCTTGGATTCCCAATGAGCCTGTCAGATCCTTTCATGAAAACTCCTTCTCCTGAGGTAAACTGAATGGGCTTCTTCTTTCTTGAAGCCAAAGCAGCTTTGCCTAGAGCAGGAGGAAATGAAATAACTTATGTTTGAACTTACAATTGGCAAGGGACACCTTTGGGTTAACGCTTCCAAAGAGTTCCAACCAACACTTGGAGCCGCTTTTAAGCAGCAAAGGAGTCACATGGTATTCTAGTTTTCTATTGCTGGGAATAACACCCCGAACTTAGAGACTTAAAACAACCATTATTTATTTTGCTCATAAATCTGTAATTTGTGCAGGGCTCTGCAGGCACGACTTGTTTCTGTTCCACTTGGCATCGGTTGGGGTGGCTTGAAGGCTGGGACTGGAATCACCTGAAGGCTCACTCTCTCACTCGGATATTTGGACACTGGTGCTGGCTGTTGAATGGGGCCTCGGCTGTCTGCCACACACACCCATACGTGGCCTCTCCACGTGGGTTTGCCTCTCCCTTGTGGCATGGTGATTAGGTTCCAAGAACAAGCATTTCTAGAGGATGGAGTGGAGGCCATATCACCTTTTATGACCTTGTACATCACAGAGCATCATGGACCCACTCAGATTCAAGGGGAGAAAGCATACAGATGGGTGGACTGTCAACGTTACATTTGAAGAACATGCTGGATGTGATATGTTGTGGTGCCTGATTTTGGAACAATCTGCCACAGAGTGCCATGTAGTGAGCTAGAGACATTAGGAAGACAGTGAAAGCCCCTGGCCCATATCCCAACAATTGCATATTAAATGCAGCAACCTATTAAAAGGCTCAATAAAACCACTACAGCAAGAGAGAATTATAAAAGCAGAGAGAAGTAGAACGCACAGCAGTGTGGGACCATTTAATGTAGGTGCAAACAGCCTAGCACACCTCAGGAACTCCTGGGAGTCTCGCCATCTAAGAGCATACTAATGTTAAATTTGAACCTTCTGTTAAGAAGCAAAGGATGGGGTGATATACTTTGGAATGAGTTACTTCAGAAATCATTACAATCATGCTTTGGTTTTTATATTTATTTTTAAGGTTTTATGTATGCATGAATGCACGTACTTTTAGGTAGGCTTCACACCCAGTGCAGAGCCCAACACGGGGCTTGAACTCATGACCCTGAGATCAAGACCTGAGCTGAGGTCAAGGGTCGGACGCTTAATGACTGAGCCACCCAGGTGCCAAAACAAGGGTTTTGGCTTTTAAATGGATGATAACTTCAGTAACACATTACCTTTCCCTCATGATGATGTATAAATCTTACTATAGTGCCCTACAATTATTTTATGGTCTACCTTTCAATAAGAGCAACCTGTCTTAGAATTCTCTTGGAGATATCATTCCATTATCTTCCAGCCTCTATTACTGCTGATGGTAAGTCTGCTGTTAATCTATTTTAGTTTCCTTGTAAGTTATCTGTCTTATTTCCAGGGCTGCATTTAAGATTTTTTTCTTTGTCTTTGGTGTGCTACATTTGCTCTTACATATATGTCTACCAGTGGAATTTTTACAAATTCTGCTCGGGGCACCTGGCTGGCTCAGTAAGAAGAACATGCAACTCTTGATCTCAGAGTTATAAGTTTGAGCCCCACATTGGATGTAAAGATTACTAAAAAGGAATAAATAATAAACTTAAAAAGCAAATTCTGCTCAGGGTTCAATATGGTTCTTTTTTTAAGTTTATTTATTTATTTTGAGAGACAGCAAGAGAACCCCAAGCAGGCCCCCGCTGTCAGCACAGAGCCCTACATAGGGCTCAAACCCATTGAACTGTGAGACTATGAACTGAGCCGAAATCAAGAGTCAGATGCTCAACTGACTGAACTGAGCCACCAGGTGCCCTTCAGTGATTTCTTTCTTTCTTTTTTTTTTTTTTTCCTGAGAGAGAGAGACAGTGTGAGCAGGAGAGGGTCAGAGAGAGAGAGCGAGAGATACAGAATCTGAAACAAGCTCCAGGCTCTGCGCTAGCTGTCAGGACAGAGCCTGATGCGGGGCTTGAACCCATGTGAACCCACGAACCGTGAGATCATGACCTGAGCCGAAGTCGGATGCTCAACTGACTGAGCCACCCAGGTGCCCCAGTGATTCTTTAATCTGATGATACATGTTATATAATAAAAAATTTGGTCTTTGTACTGGGTTCTTGGAAGGGAGATTCTAAACTCTTCCTAATTTTCCCAATGGATTATCTTTGTTAATTATGATGGGACCCTTAGACCACATCTGAGTTTATGTTAATGAGTGACTCAGGGATGGGGGCTGGTCATACCAGAAAGACTAACCATGTGGTTAGAGTGTTGGGGATCTGAGCCACATGATATCAGCCTAACTTCCTCTCTGGAGAGCAGGGGGCTAGAGAGTCAGTTCAATCAATTTTGTGTGTATGACATCCCCCAAAAAACTGTGGACACCCAAAGCTTGGGGGAGCCTCCTGGCTGGTAAATGCCTCAATGTGCTGGGAAGGTGGCACATCCTGATTCCACAGGGAAGGGGGCGTGGAAAGTCTATGGTTGGGACCCTCCCAGACCTCACCTATGTGTCTCTTCATTTGGCTGGTTCTGATTTACATCCTCTGTAACGAAACTGTTATTAAGTATAGCCCTTGCCTGAGTTTTATAAATCCTAGCAAATTATGAAACTTGAGGGGGTCGTGGGAGCCTCTGAATTTGTGGCCTATTGGTTGGAAGTGAGGATGGGCTGGGGTCTGAGTAGAGAAATCTTATTTGGACGCTGTGCTCTTAACCTGGGCAGGCTGTGCTAACTCTGGGCTATTAGTGCCAGAATAGTTCTGTAGTACTGCACACATCTCTCGTCACTCTGGAGAGATCTCAGTGTCAGGAATCTGTGGTCATCAAATACTATGCCAGATTATGAACCAGTGATAATGACTTCCTGTTGTCTTTTGTTCCAGTCACAGTGAACTGTGGCTCCTCTGCCTGGCAGCAAAGACACACCATTAACCACAGGAGAAACACGGTCATGCCTCTGATGCAGAAATAAGACAGTGTAAAGTGGAGGCCGCGTGCAAGATGGCATTAACGTGTCTTTAGCAGACATTACTGGTGCTCTGCTCAGATCTTTTCAGCTCTCTCTTCAGGTTCTGGTCCTTCTCCCGGTTTCTGTGTGACTTTGTTTCTAGAAGCCACGCACCTGTGACTCTTTTTAGAAAGGGCTGTTCCAGGGCTACTGGAGCTGCTTCACCCACGATCGGAAAGTCCGAACTGCTCCCTTGGAACAGTCCTTAGCCAATGATGGACAGCCGTGGAAATACGAAAGCCTAACTCCCCTGCCTGGAGCTGGGATAGACTCTGAGGTATAATTTACGCTCCAGAACGCCCTGCAGGATGATGTTCATCCCAGGATTTTGGCTGATATTGCTTAGCCCTGTCCCCTTCCCAGTTCTGTTCCCCTACTCCTTTTCTGGATTTGCCTAGGAACACTTCCTTAGTAAATCACTTACCCACAAATCCTCGACTCAAGAGTCTACTTCTGGGGAACCTAACCTAAAATAGCTCCTAATTATTCATTGCCAAGCAGGTGGCCATGTGACTTGCAATGCCTGGGGGAACAGGCATTGTACGCTACACGTTACTTGAATCTTAAGGATCATCACATGTTACTAGAATTGCCTTTTTCTCTGGGGGAAAGGCTAACGCAGGGGTCGCTCCCTCAGCCTGGGTCCCATAACAAGACATGTGAAGAACTACAGCTGACACAAAGCCAACATATAACATGAGCTAGAATAAGCCTTTATTATTGGAAGACAATGAGATTTGGGGGTTTTACGGCAGAGCTCAACAGATATTAACACAGGCAGTGAGTGTAACATAGTGGTTAAGAGCATACATCCTGGAGCTAAAAGCCAAGTTCTGCTGCTATCTCTATAACCTTGACCAAGTTGCTTAGCCTCTCTGAGCCTCAGTTTCTCCATTTGTAAAATAGGGATATTAATGATATCCATTTCATAAGGTCACTGTGGGGGCCAAACGAGTTAACATATATAGAGTACTTCCAACAGTGTTTGGCACATGGTAAACGCTTGATAAATATTAACTGAAGTGAACTATAATAGCTCATCCCCAAGTTTTCAATGCTTTCTCCCACAACCACTGAACTTGTTGACTTCCTCTCCAGCATCCATTCCACTCTTCCCACAGTCTTGATTTCTATTTGAGGATCTATCTGGTTCTGAGAAAGCTGACTTTACTCTCACTTCACTTGGCCCAAGATGAACCTAATAATAGCTAGTAGTGTGTTGGTAAACTGGATCCAAGGAGGGTGGGGAGGGAATGCAATTTCCACAGTGTAAATACTCCCTACTTAGCCAATTTCAGTCTATCCATGGTTTTTAACAACTGGCTTCCAAAATTCTTGAATATTTAATAATCACCTGGGGAGCCAGTACCCCCCAGTTCTAACACCTCACATGCCACTCCTCTAGCCATGATGCAAAATCCCAAGCTGCTTTCATCTGTGAGAATCTCAGAATTTCTGCAACTCTAATCAGTTTCCCTGCATATTGTAAAACATAAAAGAGCTTTCTGAACATACAGAATTGCCAACATTTAACTCATTTTGATCTACATAAAGAAGGGGTCAATTTCAATGACTCAACTTAATAGATCAAATGCACAGAAAATATGGTAGAAGAAAGGAGTAAGTAATGAAGTCAGATGGAAGGAAGGAGGAGGGGGAGAAAGTGGAGGAGGAGGAGGAAGACGACGATCCCACCAGAAACAAACCTGAACTATGACCATGTGGAGTTTAAAAAGAGATGTGAGGGGCGCCTGGGCGGCTCAGTCGGTTGAGCGCCGGACTTCAGCTCAGGTCATGATCTCACGGTTTGTGGGTTCAAGCCCCGCGTCAGGCTCTGTGCTGACAGCTGGCTCAGAGCCTGGAGCCTGCTTCGGATTCTGTGTCTCCCTCTCTCTCTGACCCTCCCCTGCTCATGCTGTCTCTCTCTCTCTCTCAAAAATAAATAAAATATTAAAAAAAAAAAAAAAAAGAGAGAGAGAGATGTGAATCCTTTACTCCACAATGGGTATTAGACTTAATTATGGACAATTAGCTTCTTTATTATTCAACTACATACCCTCAGGAAAGTATCATATCTCACCCTACAAGCATATCCAACATCTTCATTCTTCCAGCTTTGTTTTTATGGCACGAAACCCAGATTTCCTTTCCATCATGGGCTAGAAATTCAGAAAGGTCTTAGGAGAGATTTTCGCAAGCACCTTGAGACAGGTTTTTGGGGAAACTCAGGGTCACGCTATCCAGAGTTCCACTTCTCTATGGTGTTTATCTTGGTGTAAACTCACGGGCAGAGTTCCACTTCCCTATGGTGTTTATCTCGGTGTAAACGCATGGGCAGCAAGTTGGNGGGTTCCCTCACCTCTCAGAGCTTGAGGCCACTCACCTGTGCGGTGGGGATAAGAACTCCCCTCCGGAGCGGGGCCCTGAGTACAAGCCAGGGGAACACAGGGAGGGGGCAAGGCGCTAGGCCGCCAGGAGCCATCAAATGAGACACTGCGGAACCGAGGGGCTGTCACAAAGCCCAGCCCGCAAAAGTCGAGGGGACAGATGCTGCGCACCGCACCACGTGCATTTCCAGCGCTCCAACCTCCACCGCTTCCCAGCGGCCCCTGCGATGGGCGCGGCCCCTCTTCCCAGAATGCCCCGCACGTGGGCCCAGGCGCGCGGCAGCCACGTGAGGTCGGCCGTGAGCCTGTCCAGTCTGTTGGACGGCGGCCCCGCCCCCGGGCCCCCAGCGGAGGTCCCGCCTCTTCCCAGGCAGCCCCCAAGGGCAGCCCGCACGCGGGGACACGGCACTCCCTGCACAGATAACACCAGCACACAGCTCCACACACGGGCACACTCTGCGTTTGGCTCACACATGACACACGTCTCCCCCACGCCAAACAGAACCCACGCATCACGGCACTTGGAGCATGCGCAGCCCGCAACACAGTGTCCCTGCACACCACTGGTTCACGTCAGTCCCCACATCGATCACAGCGTTCACTCTGCTCACCAAAGACAGAAGGCCCTCAACACAGCACACACGATACACCTTAGTGCAGCACCTACACAGCACACACACTATAAGCACCATGTATTTTGCAGAGATGACTCGAGTCACTCACATCCACACACCACAACGCACCGCTCCCTCCTCGCGCAGATGACATGCATGCATTCCACACTACACCGAACACGAAATAGATTCTTAAACCTCTGATTAAACACACACACACACTGCACACAAACGACATGCATACATTACCCACACCATACCAAATACAACACATTATCCAAGCCCTACCCATACACATCTTACGAACACACACATCTTCACACACTCAGCAACTGAACCACTTAACTTCTAGGTACACTTATGGTGACCAGCCATCCTTTACGTACCCAGAACTGGCCTGGTTTTAGCTACATCCTGAGAAACCCCCTCAATCCTGGGCAATCTGGGAAGATGGTCACACACACACCCCACCCCCCCGCCCACCATTGTTCAAATGAATTAGGCTGGTTCCCCAATAAGTACCAGTGATAAGATCTGAGCTGCTATGGGAGCAGAGAGACAGGGGGCTGCAGAAGCCCGGAGCTAAGGGGACTCAGGTGTGGCTCTCTGGGCCCTAAGTTCTAGCCTCTGATTTGTCTGTAGGGGGAAATGCAGCTAGGGAGAAAATGCCTTAAAAATAAAGTTGCTCACTGCACCTTCCAAAAAGAAAAAAAGAAAAGAGTCAAAGAAGTCTAACCACACCTGACTTTGAGGTTTTACCCCTGGCAGAACACTTTTGCTGAAGTTATCTCATCTTAGAAAAACCTGTGGGGTAGGTAGTGTAGGTGCTATGATGACAATGAGGCTGGAGAAGGCACGGACACCTGCCTGAAGTCACAGAGCACAAGTCTGTCTGCACAGCCCCCCCTTTCCTCCAGCCTGGCTGAGACACTGTGGCTACAATCAAGAAGCCACCTGTCTTGAGCCACCACCTTCAAAAGCCTTTCATTCCCGTCCTAATGGGGCAAGGCGCCCAGGCCGCCCCACCCTTAAGGTGGATTAGGCCTCCGCCTCCCTGTTGGGGTTTAAGGCACATCAAAAGAGCTCCCTGCACCAAAATAGCTCTCACAGGCCCTGTCTGGTAGCTTGAAATCACACCACGAGGCATCTCTTTTAGGTAAAAGGCAGTGTGCTTCCAGGGCCTCTGCTCAAAATGCACCTGTGTCCCTGAGCGAGCCTCCCACATGGCAGCCTCCAGCACCCGGAGCTGGTGTCATCTCCCCCGTCGCTCTGCGCGTTGCCATCACCTGTTGCCTGATGCCAGCCTGCTGATGGCATTGGATCGTTTGTAGCGAGTCCTGCGGGAAAGGGGCAGAGGATGGGAACCTTTGGTCTTGGCTGAGGGGAAGTGCGAGAAGGGTGCAGAGTGGCGTGGAGAGGAGAAAACAGGACAGTAGAGGTACGGGGACAGGATTGAGAAAGATAGGGTGGACGTGCCCTTGGTAGGAGTGAAGGAGACCTTGAGTCTAAGAGGAAGGAGAGGGAATGCCAGGAGCTTTCCAGAGAGGCCAAGAAGTACCAGAGAGCCCAAAGAATATGGTGGGGCATCTGTGGGGGGTGGAGAGGTTGGTGGGAGGGAGCTGTTTGGGGGGGACACTCTGGCTCATCGCTGGCAGCACCCGGGTCAGGGCACTTGAGCAATTACAGATTATTCCTATGTGGAAGTTGCAGAAGAAACCGTAAGGTCATGGGAAACGTTTGTGATATATTGATAAGTGAGAGAAAAGGAGGTTTCAGAACAGGACATAGAGTGGGATCCACATTATGTGACACTGCCTGGAAAGACACCAAAATGTCAGCTGTGGTTATCCCTGCTGTAGGGAGGATGACTTGCATTTCAACCTGGAGTCTTTCTGTATTTCCCAGACTTTCTACAGTGAATGTGGAACTTGATTTTTGTACATATCAGAACGAGTTCTTTTAGATGAACGTTCACTGAATATTTATCGAGTGCTTATTAAATTCTACGGTGGAGGCCCCACGCCTAAGGCAGAGAAATGTGAGCTGACCACTGCCCTTGGATTACCATTAAATCCAGTCGTGGCACAGGGGTTCAGGTCTGTGCACCCAAAATGTGGCCTCAGGAACCAGACTGCCTGGCTCAAGTCTCTCTTCTGCAGCTTCCTAGCTGTGTGACTTGGGCGAGCACCTTGACCTTTCTGTGCTTTGGTTGTCGCATCTGTAAAATAGAGGAATTAATAATATACCTGTAAGGATTAGTTGAGTTGATACATGTGAACATAAGTGCGTGGCTGGTATGGGGTAATCACCACCTAAGTGTTAGCTGTTATTGTTATGAGTGGGTAGAGAGCTTTGCCTCTGGAGCCAGCCTGTCTGGGTTCAAATCCTTGTTCTGTCTCTGTCTCGCTTGGGCAAATGATTTAATATCTGTGTCTACCTCAGTTCCCTAATCTTGAAAATGGGGATGAAAGTAATGGCGTTTCATAGAGTTGTTAGGAATATTCAACGAGTAGCTATGGATAAAGTACTTAGAACAGTACTCGGCGCATAGAAAGTGCTCATTGAGTGTCAGCTGCTCTAATACTAATTGTCGTTGTTATTATTATTATTGGTCAATACCGGAATGGGGGACCAACCACCAGAGCACCCCACGTAGAGGCAACCCAGGGTGGGGTGCAGGATGCATGCGATGGGCTGAGCTGGGCACTGCAGGACGGCCCCATCCACTCCGGACTCCCTTGTATTCTCCTCCAGCCCCGGTTAGTCTGGTCGTTTTAAGTTTTAAAACGGTAGCCCCCAAGGGGCCACTCCTTGCACGTACACCACCACCTCCCTGATCTTTATTTAGCCATAAACAGGGTAGATTTATGGTAAAGCTGATGAAGGGAGGCTTCCAGGACTTATTTGCATGGGGAGTGCCTGGCAACACTACCTTTACAGTTGTGATCTTTTTCTTTCGCTCATTACATAAATTTCAGCCCCACCTGGATCCTCCTTTAATATGGGGAAGGGGACTCCTAATTCAGACTTCTGATGAAATCTAGCTCCTTTCTTCAACTGGGCTGGGTCACTGAGACCTACCCGGGTGGGGTTTTTGCGTGTGTGAATCTGTTTTCCTTTGTTGCTGGTGCATAGTACTTTCTGTCTCTTCTTGCAGCCATAGCCTCTACCTGAGTGAGTGAGTGAGTGAGTGAGTGAGCGAATGAATGAATACCCACTGGCTCTGTTTGGTTCTCAAGGTAAACCAGCAGAAAAATGGCTGAGTTCTTGGAGCAAGCTCTTGACAGACAGGAGAAGCTGGAAGGCCTTTTAAACCTACGTGGAATAAGAAGCCTCTGAAATCTTAGAGTGTTTGGCAGCTTAGGAACCTGACTACACGTCTAGTTGGGAAAATATGTAAGTCTGGAAATTCACCCAGAAGCTGAAATTGATGAACAGTCACAAGTCAGGGAGAGTGGATCCCTATCATACCTGTGTTCTTTGTTGAGAACTTGTGTTCTCCTTGTGTTCTAGCTTTTTTAAGGCTGCTCTGGTGTTCTTTTCTATGTTTTTAAACATATTTAAAGTTTATTTTTAAAATAACTTAAAAATTACTTAAAAATTATACTTTAAAGTATTTTTAAAGTTTATTTATTTTTGAAAGACAGGGAAACAGAGCATGAGTTGGGGAGGAGCAGAGAGAGAGGGAGACACAGAATCCGAAACAAACTCCAGGCTCTGAGCTGTCAGAACAGAGCCCGACATGGGGCTATAACTTACGAACTGTGAGATCATGACCTGAGCTGAAATCAGATGTTTAACCAACCGAGCCACCCAGGTGCCCCTATTTATTTTTGAGGGGGGAGGCAAAGGGCAGAGAGAGAGGTAGACAGACAATTTGAAGCAGGCTCCACACTGTCAGCACAAAGCCCGACGCAGGGCCCCAACTCACAAACCATGAGATCATGACCTCACCTGAAGTCATTTACTTAACCAATTAAGCCACCCAGGCACCCTTCTGCTGTTCTTTATTAAAGACTTATGTTTTTATTTAAAAACGGGCAAAATCCAAAAGAGAGGAAGCTTGCTTGTCTCAGTATTAGGCATGAACTTCCAGGGTTATCTCTAACGTTCTGGACTATATTTGGGGGGACTTTTCCAAGCCATGCACAGAACCTTACAATTTATCCCATACTAGCTGCTTCATACTCTTTGTGATTATTTTATGCATCCCAGCTTTATCTCCTCCGTGACTGTTAATTCTGGGAAGATGGGGACTTTCACATCCCATCCATGACAAACGCTCAAAGCTGAAGTATTAAATACCCCAGTATTATGACCCCAGTGTTAAATAGGTATGATGATTAATTTTGTATTAACTTAGTGCCCAGTTGTATGGTCAAACACCAATGTAGCTGTTGCTGAGAAGGAATCTTTTTTTTAATGTTTACTTATTTGTGTGTGTGTGTGTGTGTGTGTGTGTGAGAGAGAGAGAGAGAGAGACAGAGAGAGACAGAGAGAGACAGAGAGACAGAGAAAAAGAGGAAGACACAGAATCCAAAGCCGGCTCCAGGCACTGAGCTGTCAGTACAGAGCCCGATGCGGGGCTCAAACCCACGAACTATATGATCATGACCTGAGTAGAAGTCAGTTGCTTAACCAACTGACCTACCCAGGTGCCCCGCTGAAAAGGTAGCTTTTAGATATATTTAAGTCAATAGACTTTGAGTCTACTGAGATGATTACCCTCCTTAATGTGGCGGGGCCTCATCCAGTCAGCTGAAGGCCTGAGAGAAAAGACCAGGGCTCCGACCCAGACTCTAAGAAACAAAGGAATTCTGCCTCTGAATGGTCCCCCAAGCCTGCAACATCAACTCTTGATGAAATTGCCACCCTGCCCCTACATTAGGGACGTAGCAGCCCTCCCCGCAGTGCACAAAACCCAGTACCTTACAGTAAACCTACTTGTCTGTCTGTCTCTGGATAGATACACAGAAAGTAGAGAGTTCTATGAAAACTTTCGTAAGCTGATACGGTGGAAAGCAAAGAAGCAATTGCCGTTAACTTGTATGGAATTTTTTTTTTGGTGTTCTCAGACTCTAAATACACTTCTCTTGGGCTTTTCAGAGACGTTAGGACACATCTTGCTAATGGATGCACCAAATACATGGGGATAAAGCACGGATGTTCACAGACACAGTTCAAAGCTACGGCCGCTTGATGCTGAGATGCTGAGTGCAGGTCGGGGGGCGGGAGCTACGGTCGGGGGACTACGTCCGTCACAGCAGCTTGCGGAACAAACACTGAAAGCTATTTTCACTTTTAGCTCCCCCCCCCTTTTGTTTTTTGTAAGTGACAGTCCTCTTCAGATTTCTTTTGGCTCACAAAAACAGGCACAGATATAGGTCTTTCATAAAAACAGAGTGTGATAATGCGAACTTTTGCAAAGTTGTGGGATACCTGTATATATATTTAGTAGGTCTATAAAATTTGGTTCCGTTTCTCTAGAGAATCCTAGCACAGGATGTTGCTTTCTTGCTTGGGAAAAAAATCATTCTTGGGGCGCTTGGGTGGCTCAGTCGGTTGAGGGTCCGACTTTGGCTCAGGTCATGATCTCGTGATTTGTGGGTTCAAGCCCTACACTGGGCTCTGTGCTGACAGCTCAGAGCTTGGAGCCGGCTTCGGATTCTGTGTCTCCCTCCCTCTCTGCCCCTCCCCTGCTCATGCTCTGTCTCTCTCTCTCTCAAAAATAAATAAACATTAAAAAAAAAAAAGAGAGAGGGGCACCTGGGTGGCTTAGTCGGTTAAGCATCCGACTTTCGCTTGGGTCATGATCTCGCGGTTCGTGGGTTCGAGCTCCGCGTCGGGCTCTGTGCTGACTGCCAGCTCAGAGCCTGGAGACTGTTTCAGAGTCTGTGACTCCCTCTCTCTCTGACCCTCCCCTGCTCACACTGTCTCTCTCTCTCTCTCCTAGAAATTAAAAACAAAAAACAAAAAACAAAAAAACCCAGAAAACCAGAGCTAAAAGGATGGGAAGACCTTCGCAGTGTTACTTACCCCTATTAATGTGAATAACTTCCACCCCAGACCTCCGGTGACCAATTGTCCTGTTTGCTTGGGGCTGACAGGGTTTCCTGGGCATGGAACTTTTACGGCACTAACACCCTGAAGGTGAGTCATTCTAACACAGAATCTAAAGGGGGGGGGGGAGGCGTTACTGAATACATGGATTTGCACCCTATTACATATCTGAAATCTGAAAAGCTCTGGCTTCTCAAACCAGCCTGTCCCCTGGGGTTTGGAGGAAGGACCGTGAACCTGGACATTCATGGTCTGTCTCTGGCAGGAGACACAGCGACCAGCCACAGCCTCTGGGAAGGAAGCAAGTGCCCAGAGGGACGGGAGAGGACAGACGTTTTCACTGCATATTCTTTTGCATCTTTTGACTATACAACATGTGAATGCATTGTCTCCTCAAAAAAATAAATACAGGAAATTATGGAGAAGCAAAACTCTCTGCGCTTTTGACTCAACTATAAATAGAACTTTAAAGATTTGGAAGAATTGCATTGCTGAGCTACTGTTATGGATGCTGTCAAGACAATATTTGTCTTTTTTGATTCTGCTGATTCTTGCGTATCCTGTCCTGACAGCCGCTTCGCCTACTGAGCGCTGATTTGGGAGTCCAGAGACTTGCTTTTAGTTTCATAAACCAAGAATGCTGAATAGGTCTTTCTGGAACAGCAGGTGGCCTAGGGCTCTTGCTCCAGGAGCCTGCTCCACGGCCCCCCGGGCGATTTTTCTTTTTTTTCTGGTTGGTAGTGGTTATTATTATTTTGAAAAATCAAGAACAATCATGCAAAGCAAGTAGAAACAGGCTGGGTCAGCTGAAAAATGCCCACACGCTCCCGCCCTGGGTCTCTGGGTGATATAATTAGCTGGTTGTATCCAGCGGTGAGTGGGCGGCTCGCTCCCCTGGCACCCGCAAGGCCAGGGGATGATGTAACAAAAGGCTAGCCCGGGCAAGGCCAAGGCTGAGCCGAGCCTCCGGAGAGGCTGATGAGTCGCTCTGCGGCAGGAGGGGGAAGGAAGTGGGGGGTTCAGGGCTGCGGGGTGGGGGCTGCTGACTGCCCAAGAGGAAAAGCCAGCCTCCTGTTCACTCAGCCTTAAGCACCCCTCATGCCCCCATCCCCACTTCTCTCCTTCTTACCAGGGTAGAAGAGTCCTCTGAGAACTTCTTGAGCTGAGGAAGGGGTCCCTGAGCCTGGATAGACTATATCAGGGTCCCCAAAGCTGTGACGGTGGAGGATGTGGATGTTACGGGCACCCAGGAGATTTTTCAAAACATTTGTGAACTACGCAAGCTAGCTGGCTGACCCTCACGCAATTTTAATTTGGTAGGTTTGGATAGGGCCAGAAATTGGAATATGTTGTTCACTTGTATTGGTTATTATTTAAAATATTAACTAATGGGGCGCCTGGGTGGCTCAGTCTGTTAAGCATCCGACCTTTGATTTTGGCTCAGGTCGTGATCTCATGGTTCCTGGGACCAAACCCTTCATCTGCCTCTGTGATGACGGCACAGAGCCTGTTTGGAATTCTGTCTCTCCCTCTCTCTCTGCCCCTACCTGGCTCACGCATGCTCTCTCTCTCTCAAAATAAGTAAATGAACATTAAAAAAAATAATAAAATGAAGGGTGTCTGGGTGGCTCAGTCAGTTGAGTGTCTGACTCTTGATTTTGGCTCAGGTCATGATCTCATGGTTCGTGACATTGATCCTCGTGTTGGGCTCTGCACTAAGTGTGGAGCCTGCATGGGATTCTCTCTCTCTCTCTCTCTCTCTCTCTCTCCCTCCCTCTCTCTCAAAATAAGTAAATACACATTAAAAAAATAAAATGATATTAACGACTACAAAGCCATATTATGAGGACTAAGCCTACCTCATACCCCGGACCAAGCTGGCTGCACACATCACAACTCCGGGGGGCACTGTCCACACGGACTTGGGTGGTACTTGGTACCCTGGATATGGGTGGCGCAGTCATTATTTCTGGTGTCTTCTTCCAGAGAGAGCCCATATGCTTGCAGGATCTGAACATTTTTCCAAAGGGGTTTCCCTTTCCTCCTGTTCAGGGAGCTAGAAGGGGCGAGGTCTAATGGAGGGGGCTCAGGCATCCACTCGGTGATGAAGGATGGGGTTCTTGCTGAAGCCTCACCCCTGGGCCCCCACCAGACCCAGGCTGGCTCCCACAAACCCCATCTAGTACTTCTCAGGGTCCCTGTACCTGCATTTCAGGCAATCAAAGGCCTTTTCTTAGCAACCCTCCAAGGCTCCCAGGCGGTTTTCAGACGGATTTGCTGAGTAAGGGGTTTTCCCCGCATTTCAGTGTTCTCAGCAGACTTTGATGTTGACCAGTAAAAACAAAACAAAACAAAACAAACCTGTGTACCAGAGAGAGGAAATTGGATCCTGCTGTGTGACTTTAGACCAGTCACACTGTCTCTTTGTGTGCTGGTTTCCTCCTTGGGGAACAGAGGAGTATCGGGCCCCTTTCATGTTTTTTCCATCCTCTCAGGGAGGTTGCAAGATTGTGGATACGAAAGTACCCATTTTATAGATGAAGATATTGAGGTCTAAGTCCACGCAGCTCAGAGGTGGCACTGTTCTTGTGTCAGGGTCCAGAAACTCGGCAGGAAAAGACCCCCTTGTAGGAAGGCAGGGGAGGGGGTTGGAGGAGGGGAAGGGGAGGAGAGAGGGAGGGGGCCAAGGGCTTTATTTTTCCTCTCTCTCCCGCTGTGACACAGATGGCTAGCAGGCCATCACAAATCTGTGCCTCTGTCCAGGGACTACGTGGACCCTTGCATCTAGGTGGGGCCGCCTGACATGTTCTCATCAATGAAATGAGGGTGGGAAAGGATGCATGTGACTTCTGAGCCAGATGTGAAGGAAGGCATAGGCCTGCTTCGTGACTGTTTTCCTTCCTCCAGCAGAAAGCAGAGAGCCTGATGTCCTAGGGGATGGTGGGACCACGGGATGGAGTGAGCCTGCACCCCTGAATCACCACGCGGAGGTCACCTGCTTGCCATCCAGAACACCGTAGTTGTATTCCTATGTGTGTGAGAGATACCCTTCTTTGGGTTGTCTCAAAAATCAGTGGGAGAGTTTATTTGCCACAGTGGGTAGCACCATCCCAACACGCACCCCACACACACATACTTTTCTTCCTCAGTCCAGCCTTGGGCTGCTTACATGTACCCAAAAGGAGACACAGACAATTGTTCAATTATTACTTATAGCAAACTGAGCGCGCGAAAAGGGAGACGTTGTCTCTTCCCTTGCTCCGAGATTGAGGCCACCAGCATTCGGGGCTTGGCGGTTGCAGCTGTTGGCATTCTGCAATGGCCCTGGCAGTATTATACCATGGGGGACCCTCGGGACCATCCTAGGGAAGCAAAGACAAGGACAAGCGGCTGACAGGACGGTGGGGCCACAGCCAGGGGGGTCTGCCCACACTGGCTACCTGTGTCAGTCAAAGCCAAAGCCAGTACCTCCTGGGGCCTCTGCTTCCCCATCTGTAATATGAGTCTAAAACACCTGTCATGGGGGTGCCTGACTGGCTCAGTCAGTGGAGCGGGTGACTCTTGATCTCAGGGTCAGGAGTTCAAGCCCCATGTTGGGTGTAGAGTCTACTTAAAACACACACATGCGCACGCACACACATACACACACACATACAATACCTGTCATGGATGGGGAGGGTGGGAGGTGGGGTTGGGGAGGTGTGAGATAATAATACTGAAATTCTGAAATCACTGTCTAAGATTCCACACTGCTGAGCAGTCCAAAGATCCAAACCCAAGACCCTCAGGACTTTGATGTGTATGCAGGGGGCTATTCCTCAGGAGGTGCTTACAGAGAATATGTTAGGGAAGAAAACAGTGAAAGATCACAAAATTCCTACTCTTTGGGGACCATCCAGAAGGCTGTTCTAAGCCCAAGGGCCTGGGGAAAGGGTGTCTTGGAGCTCGGAAGGCCAGCTCAGAGGACTGAACCCAGTGTCCGTGGGCAGTTTCTCCTGCCACCAAATGTCTGCTCTCAGATGTCCAGTGTCTGCAATTCCACCATTACTGCTTCATTTGTTCCTCCACAAAAATGCAAGCAATGATAATCCCTAACATTTGTTCAGTGCTTTACACTTGTTCCAATAATCCTGAAAGAGATAGGCAGGCCCAAACATTGGGTGTGGTGTTTCTCAGTCACTTCTCCTGACAGGAAGATGGTGGGCAATTCTACTCCTAGGCATATATCCAAAAGAAACTCTGGCGCATGTGCCCTAGAGAAATGGGTAAGAGCAGTCAAGGGCACCTGAGCGGCTCAGTTGGTTAAGCGTCCAACTTCAGCTCAGGGCACGATCTCATGGCTCATGAGTTCAAGCCCGGCGTTGGGCTCTGTGCTGACAGCTTGAAGCCTGGAGCCTGCTTTGGATTCTCTATCTCCCCCTCTCTTTATACCCCTCTCCTGCTCATGCTCTGTCTCTCTTTCAAAAATAAACATTAAAAAATTTAAAAAAGAGAGAATAGAGCAGCTTGTGTCTAATAACACAACACGGAAATAACCCAAGTGCTCTCTGACAGGAGACAAGGACCAGTGGATGTTAAATAACAGTGAAAATGGTTGAACCCTGTTTTGATTAGGTATTGCCTCACAGCAAACCGTGTTAGAACATGGTAACAACCACAATCTTTATTTGCTCATGATTCCATAATTCAGGGAGGCGCACACACATTGGGGATGGCTTGTCTTACTCCATGTGGCTTCGACTGGGAAGGCTCACCTGAGAGATCAACTTTCAAGATGGCCCTACTCAAATGGCTGGCACATTAATGCTGGCTGGGAGCTAGGAGATCAGCTGGGGCTATTTGATGTGTGTGGGGAGGGGCTCAGTTATCTTGCACATGACCTCTCCACATGACTTCTCACAGCATGGTGGTCCCAGAGTGATCAAACGTCTCACATGTGTTTCAAGAATGCAAAAGCAGAAAGTTGCTAGATATTTAAAAAAAAAATTTTTTTTAATGTTTATTTATTTTTGAGAGAGACAGAGACAGCATGATGGGGGAGAGGCAGAAAGAGAGGGAGACACAGAATCTGAAGCAGGCTCCAGGCTCCGAGCTATCAGCACAGAGCCTGATGTGGGGCTTGAACTCATGACCTATGAGATCATGACCTGAGGTAAAATCTAGAGTTGAATGCTTAACAACTGAGGCACCCAGGCACCCCAAAAAGATGCTAGACCTTCTTAAGGCTTTAACCTGGAACGGGTACCAGCTTACTTCTGTCCCATTCTATTGGCCGAAACAGTCGCAAACTGGACACATTTAAGGGGAAGAAACTACAAAAGAGTGTGAAGACCCAGAGGTATAGTTCTACAGGCTTCTACAGACGGCAACCACCCACAGCCACATGGATACATGTTAGGTAGGTTATGATGCAGCAACAAATAATCCCCACATCTCAGCGACTTCATGCAAGAAAGGGTTACTGCTTTCTCACAGATCCCACACAAAGCAGGGGGGCTCTCTGTTCCACACAGCCCCCTGGGAACCCAGGCTGACGGAAACTCCATGTTGAGGTGGCAGCATCTGGGACATGACACCCTGCTTCTGCCACAGCCATGGAGGACAGAGAGCCTGGAGAGTTTCCCTTGACCTCAGCCCTGAAGAGGCACATGTCACTTATACTTCACATTTCATTGGCGAGAACTAGTCACATGACCCTGTTAAGGGCAAGGAGGGGTTGGGAATGCATTTCTATGTGTGGGTGAGCCCTATGGTACTGGCCACATGGGATGAAACTATTGAACACAAAGGAAGATTCAACCTAAAATTCAAGAGCATGTTTACTACAGGATAGGGAAGGAACTCACAGGAAGGTGTCAATGATTTGTAATGTTCTGGATCTTGGGTTGAACAATGAGTCTTCATTTTATATATCTATACATGAATGGATGAGTGAATAGATGAATGAATAACTAGAAGAAGGGACTCAGAAGCAGTGACAATTGAAGCCTAATCTCAGAGTGCAGGCCAAAAATGGCCCTTTCATAAATATTCTATGAGCTCTGGTTGAGGCCGCTAGATCTCAAAGGTACAAAGATGAATAAAATATGGGCTCCTCCCCTCCAGGTTCCCAGTCCAGGGAATGCAGTAGGCGCACAAACCAAACAAGCTGGCAAGGCACCGGAAAATGGATTGCTCACAGGGTGCTCTGGGAGCCAGAGGGAGCTCCCCCTCCCCCAACCATGAAGGCCTCCCTGGGCGGGGGGGTGTCATGAGGGTTGGGTCATACAGGATCAGTAGGAGTTCAACGGGTACAGAAAGGAGTGGAGGTGGGTGGGGTAGGTTGGCCAGGACTCATTCTAGGAACAGGGGCCAATATGCACAAGGCATGATGAGCCCTTCATTCTTCAGCTGCCTGTATTTGCAGGATTTCCTCACCACCTTCTAGTCTCTGAATGATCTGATCAGCCCTTTCACACCATACTGTGCCACCCAGCACCCTCAGCGGCACCCAGGCACTCATTCTTCCCACTGGCTGCTGGGAACATTGGTTGCTGATTGCTTACAGCTGAGTCTTTCTTCAGGCATAAGCCTCCTACGAGGGAACTCTCTTGTCCAAGGTCATGTCCCCCCTCCCTACTCCAGGGGTGGCCACATTCAAATGACTGGTCAAAGCAGGAATGTAAAGGTCTGGCCCCCTTACTTCAATTCAGGGGACTCAGCAGGGCACCCCAGCTCCAGAGCTCCCTGTAGGATCGGCTAGGGCTCGCTAGGGTCTCCAGCCTCCATTATAGTCCCATTCATCTCTCTGCTACACCCTGCTCCCTTTATACCCCACAGGTGTGGATTGTGAATGCACTCCCCAAGAAACCTCATTCAAGAGTACCTCCACTTCAGGGCACCTGGCTGGCTCAATGGGTTAAGCATCTGACTTTGGCTGGGGTCATGGTCTCACAGTTCGTGAGTTCAAGGTCTTACGGTTTGTGAGTTCAAGCTCTGTATTGGGCTCTGTGCTGACAGTGCAGAGCCTGCTTGGGATTCTCTCTCTCTCTCTCTCTCTCTCTCTCTCTCTCTCTCCCCCTCCCCCACTTGATCTTGCTTTAAATACATAAACTTAAAAGAAAAAAAAAAGAGTATCTCCACTTCAGAGTGTGTTTTCTAGGAAATCTGTCTAAGGTACCCACTAAGTGTAAGTGATTACTCAATCAGGGATGAAAACGCCGTTCCTAGAGGCATTTGTATAGCAATAATATTAACTAATATTCACAGAATGATTTCTATGAGCTAGGCACCATGCGAAGCACTTTTGCCTCTGTAAGCTTATTTAGTAAAGAATGGAATGAGCTAATGCCAAAGAGATGAATTTCTAATGGTGAAATTTCAAACTCAGGAAAGGTGAAATTGTCAGCTTAGGGAGTCTGGAAGTGTTTGTGTGTCACATATTCTGTCACAGATTTCTTTCTCTGTCATCTGTCTCATTGACTAGTAGTCCTAATCTTTTCTATCGGCTGGGTAAAGCCCCCAGCAAGTCAGGGATAGGGCNGAACTCATTCTTCCTAACACACACACACACACACACACACACACACACACACACACACACAACAACAACAAAAAAAAGAAGCAGGACTTCTGCTCTTCTCAGTGGTGCAATAATATTTCTGTTCTGTCTTTTTATTCTAGGGTCCCACTTCTCGGGAGCCTGTGTGAAGGTGAATTCCTCTGAAAGCCAAGCGCCCCTGTCTGGGACTCCCCAGACATTTTCTGAGAAACGGTGACATTGTTCCTAGTACTTCCTCTCCCTTCCTGAGCAGCTCCAGCAGCTACACTTATATCCTCCTTCTTCAAGCTTGGGCTTTCCACCTTTCCTTTTTGTCAGCACCTCCCTCCTGGTGGGGGGCTGGTCTGAAACTTCTTGACTCCAGAGCTGAGCCTCTCTCCATCCCTAAGCTGCCTCCTTCCTGGGGAGCATGCCCAGGCAGCAGGCTGTAGCCCTGACTGGCCCCGCGGCCATCAGGAACATGTCCCAACATGTCGAGTGCTGGCTGAGGCTGTTCTGTCCTTTGAGCTGCCTGCTTTGGGGCAAAGGGGGGTGCTAGGACACAGGAGCCACCCGAGACCCCAAGGAGACCTTGGTCTGAATTCCTATGAACAGAAATACATGGTTTGCAGCAGATCTCTTGGGACTGCCCGGGGATCTGGTGTGTGTGTGTGTGTGTGTGTGTGTGCATTTTTTGCATCAGATCTTGTGCATGACTTCTAACAACCCGCTCTTTCACCCTCTTCAGGGCAGAAGTCCTTCTTTAAGGGCATACCTGGCTACACACTGAAGTGTATGATTGGAAACTCTTTTTTTTTTTTTTAAGTATGGAACAGTATTAAGCACTTAGTAGGTGCTTAATAAATACTTGTTGAAGTCTGCTGTGGAGGTGGTGAGCTAAAAGTTATAGGGGAAAAAAAAAACAGAACTCACTTCCCAACAACAACAACGAAAAGAATTATTTTATTGTGAAGTGCAGTATCACAAAACTTTAAATAATTCAATACAGGCTTTCATTAAAAATTTTTTTTTTCCAAAGTAAACAGACAGACAATGTCAAGTCTATTTGAAATGCTTGAAAGCCAAGGGGATTCAAGGCGGGAGGAGGCTATCCTTGTCCTCTGCTGGACATTTAACAACGCAGCCTTTGGGTATGTGTATGTTGGGGCGAGGGCAGCATGGAGAAAGGGAGGAGGGAACTGGTCCTGGGGTGTTGGCCTCCTTGGGGCCTTCTGAGGTCCAGCTGCAGTCCTGGCCCAAGTCCAATATCAGGTAGGCAAGGGAGTCTGTTCTGTGTCCTCCACTCCTACCTGGGCTCCTATGCCAGCATTGAGGAGAAGACCTGTCCTCCCTGAGGTCAGCTGTGTTAGAGGAAAAAGGCCGGGCATGTCTGGGCAGAGATTTCTAGACACTGAGCAGTCCTAGATGTCAGTAATTGTAGCTGTTCCCAGCCCGAGTTCTAATTTTTTGTGGGATTTTTGTCCAAATGAACATTCTGTTCTCTGCAATTTTTAAAAAAGATTTAAAGAGTTATTTTATTTTACTATTTCAGTTTATTTTTTTAAAGTAAGCTCTATGCCCAACACGGGGCTTGAACTCAGACCCCAAAATCAAGAGTCGCATGCTCTACTGACTGAGCCAGCCAATCAGTAGAGTCAGAGAACAGAGGTTGTCTGCAATTTTTTAAAAGCTCCAACTGCAAATGTTTTAGGTGAAAGGAGGCAAAATGGGGTGCAAGAGGGGCTGGGAGTGGGAACTGGGTGGGAGGAGGTGAGCACCTCACTTCTGTATCTGTAAGAAGCACCAGTGGACATTTCCAGAATTGTCTTTCATCAAAGTCACCTCAGTACCCTGCCTGAAAATGAAGGGTGCTGGGTGTTTCCCTCTTCCCAGAGCCACTGTGTAAGAGAGGGCAAGGAGCAGAAGGCTCTGGGTGGGGGGCAACAGACCTGTGCTCTAGGGGCACCTGGGTGGCTCCGTTGCTCACGAGTCTGACTTCGTCTCAGGTCATGATCTCAAGGCTCGAGCCCTACATCAGGCTCACTGCTGTCCAGGCAGAGCCCGCTTCAGATCCTCTGTCTCCCTTTATCTTTGCCCTTCCCCTGCTTGTGCATGCTCTCTCTCAGAAATAAATAAATATATTTTTAAAAAATAGGCTTTTGCTGCAATCATAGCTATTTATTTGCTGTGTGACCTGAGTCAGATCACTGAACTTCTCTGAGCCTCAGTCTCCTGTAGTTCTGTGGGCCTTGATTTCCTCATCTGTGCAATTAAGGGGGGGTGAATCCCCCTCCTGGCCTCCAAGATGCTTTGTTAGGGTGTCTGGGTGGGTGCTTCAGGCGGTGCTTTGGGACACAGGTCTAGTGACAGATCCGTTGGAATGGTGATGCTATAGTGCGCTTTTCTGGGAATTGCAAAGTGAGGGACATCCTTTTTTATTACTTATGGAGTTTTATTTATTAAGGGTCACCCCTCGTGCTCTTTTTGGGGCCAGAAAGGGGGCTCCTCCTAAGAATGCCATCCCTTCCTGGGGAGTGCCAACTCACATCCCAATTAAAACAACCCAGATGTGTGGCTCAGTTAGTTTCCCCACTAACTGTGTCAAGCACACAGACCNGGAGGGGCAGGAGCCGGGCCGGGGCCGGCCGCTCTGAGCGGAGCCGAGCGTGTCCGCCTGTGTCCGTTCACGTCCGTGCGTGTGTCCTCGCGGGTGTATGGCGTGTGTGCTGTCTTCACAGGTGAATGCCGTGCGTGGGTCCGTGCGCGGGTCTGGGTTTGCTCGCACGGGTGTCTCTGTAAGTGCCCGTGTGACAGAGGTCGCGCTGTGGCGGAGACTCCCGGAGGTGGGAGGGCCGGAGTTGGAGGGATCCCCTGCCGCGCTCCCCTCCCGTTGAAACAAAGCTGGGCGGAGGGGAGGCGGGGACCCGGGCGTCGCGGACCCCAGGCGCCCTTAGCCTTAGCGGCGAGCGGATGAAGCCCCTGAGCGCCGCGCTCCAGCAGGGGCGGGAAGGCAGAGCCCAGCAGGTTCAACGGCGATCCGCTCCCGGGCAGTCCCCGGATCCAATAGGTGCCGTCTCCCCCCACCCCCGACGCCGCCGTGTCCGCCACCGGCTGGGTGCTGAGGTCAGCGCGGGCTGTGTCCCTGGTCCTTGGGAACGTGTTGGTACATGTCCCTCCAGGGCAATCGAGGAGGTGACTCATGGTGACAAGGAGACCCCGGGAAACGAACCGGGTGAGGTCAGAGCCCCTCCCGGGCTGGTGGGGGACAGTGGCGCCCCAGAAGTCCGCTTCCCGGCCCTCGGCGGTCTCTGACCTAGCTCCCCCCCCTCCCCCCATCAGCACAGTGACCTATTTGGCTGGCACGAAGTGTTCTCAGGGAAGCCGGGGACACCAGGGGGTCCAGGACTGGGTGTGCGGTCCCCGCCTCGCCGCGCGCCCTCGAGGACGCGGAGCGGTGGCCCTGCGCGGGGCGGGTTCGCGCCAGCCAGTCGCTGTGAGAAGAGCAGGAGTCGGACACACCTCTGTTCCACCGAGCCCGCGGACCCCCCGCCCAGCCTGCCCCTGGGTCGCAGAGCCCTGCGCTGCGGGGCGGCGGGGCGTCCCGGGAGGGGAGGACGGGGTGGGGGGG
>NW_027528611.1:2074083-2074539 GCF_008692635.1 Crocuta crocuta | reverse complement strand
CCCTCCCAGCCGCATCCGGGGGCTCCCGGCGCTCCCCCCACCCAGGTGCCCTCTCTGAGGGCGACAGGTCTGAGCGGAGCCGGGGAACGAGCCGTCCTTCGGACGCCGCCGTCCTGCGCGGGCCACCGTGCACCCGCCCTGTCGGGGGCCCTCGGGGGACCCTGGCGCCCTTCTCGTTCGGAAAAGAAGCTTGGACTTACTAGGGTTTGGCACTTTTGGGCGCCCCGGCAGCTTCCCCCTCCCTTCCCCTCCCCTCCCCTCCCTCCACGTTGCGTTTCGAGGAGGACTTTTCGAGCGGTTTTGTTTTCCTTGCTTTCGTCTATTTTTATTTTCCAGGGATCTGACTCATCCCGTGCTTTGGGCGTGGAGATAAGGTGGAGGGCCCAAACCTCTGCGCGCCTGTGCGTGCAGTGTGTGTGTGTGTGTGTGTGTGTGTGTGTGTGTGTGTGTGTGTGT